>NC_058164.1:24959402-25139511 GCF_020080835.1 Cotesia glomerata
GCCTCCTGGGAGTCAGCATCCGTGGGAATCCACCAGGGCACGGATTGAGGCATGGAACTCGGGTAGTACGAGTTTATTATCGGTTGGATCGGCGGGCCCGGCGGCGGAGGTGGCGCTGTCAAGACTGCGAGGTCCACTGTCACCTGGTTCGCTGGCAACGGCGGAGGTGGAGGCGGTGGTGCTGTCAGCACCGCCGGGTCCATGTCTTTTATGTCCGACGAAAGCAGCAGCGACGGCGGTGGAGGTAAATTTTGCTCAAAACCTTCAATGTTAATTTAATAAATTATTATTTTTATTTTAAATAATTATTGAAGGAAAATTAAATTAGCCGACAGGTAAAAATTAAAAAAATTTTTTTTATTGAAAAAATTATAAAAAAAAAATTTTATTTTTAAAAAACTATCAGAGCAATTTTTTAAAAATATTTTTTTATTCTAATTTAATTATTGAAAAAAAATCAAAAAATTAAAAATGTCGGCTAACTTTAGATGAAAATTAAGTTAGCCGACATTTAAAAATTTTTAGAATTTTTTTTATTTAAAAAATTAGTACAAAAATTAAAAAAAAAAAATTTCATTTGTAAAAAACTTGAAAAATTATAAGTGCAATTTTTAAAAAATATTTTTTAGTTAGAAATTAATTAAAAAAAATAAAAAAATTAAAAATGTCGGCTAACTTTAGATGAAAATTAAGTTAGCCGACATTTAAAAATTTTTAGAATTTTTTTTATTTAAAAAATTAGTACAAAAAAATTAAAAAAAAAAAATTTCATTTGTAAAAAACTTGAAAAATTATGTGCAATTTTTTAAAAATATTTTTTAGTTAGAAATTAATTAAAAAAAATTAAAAAATTAAAAATGTCGGCTAATTTTAGATGAAAATTAAGTTAGCCGACATTTAAAAATTTTTAGAATTTTTTTTATTTAAAAAATTAGTACAAAAATTAAAAAAAAGAAATTTTATTTGTAAAAAACTTGAAAAATTATAAGTGCAATTTTTTAAAAATATTTTTTAGTTAGAAATTAATTAAAAAAAATAAAAAAATTAAAAATGTCGGCTAACTTTAGATGAAAATTAAGTTAGCCGACATTTAAAAATTTTTAGAATTTTTTTTATTTAAAAAATTAGTACAAAAATTAAAAAAAAGAAATTTCATTTGTAAAAAACTTGAAAAATTATAAGTGCAATTTTTTAAAAATATTTTTTAGTTAGAAATTAATTAAAAAAAATTAAAAAATTAAAAATGTCGGCTAATTTTAGATGAAAATTAAGTTAGCCGACATTTAAAAATTTTTAGAATTTTTTTTATTTAAAAAATTAGTACAAAAAAATTAAAAAAAAATTTCATTTGTAAAAAACTTGAAAAATTATAAGTGCAATTTTTAAAAAATATTTTTTAGTTAGAAATTAATTAAAAAAAAATCAAAAAATTAAAAATGTCGGCTAATTTTAGTATTATTAACTTTAGTATTATATTAGTGACATTTTTTTTTAAGCACCGGCTTAGCTTACCTGGGACTTCCGGGTTCTCGATAACTTTTCCTTTGGACATTTTTTACCTGTCAAGTATTTATAATTATTTATATTTATATTTATTTTTTTTTTAAGAAAATTAAATCAGCTGACATCTGAAAATTTGTATTAAAAAAAATTTGACATGTCAAAAATTTTACAAAATTTAAATGAAATTTTTTAAATTACCATTTTAATGAATTAAAAAAAAATTAAAAATGATCAAATGTCTGCTTATTTTATTATTGCATTTTTTTTTAATGAGTAATGCGTACTTAAATTTATTAATTTATTTGTTTATCAAAACAATTCTTTTTGGAGGTTATGCGTCGGTATTATTATCACTATAATACACTTTAATTATTTATTTAAATAATAAATAAACACAAAAATTTTTTTTTAATTACAAACTGAAAAAATAATTGGTAATTTATTAACAAGCACTAATTGCGTTTATCTATACTAATTTATTTGTTTATCAGATTCAGATAAACTATATTTTTTGTTGTGAAAAAACTCCGATCGGCTTTACTGTACTAAATATATCTAGAATCAAAATGGCGCTGCGCTACAGTCAGTACAGTCAATTTCATTTTCATTTTTAATTATTTTTAGATTTATTATTAGAAACTCAATAATTTTACAATTTACTGCAGGTAATTATTTTATTTAAACTATTATAAAATTTTTTTTTAATTGAAATTCATTTTTGGTGAGTAACTTGCTTCATTTTTTAACAATTAATTATTTTGTGTTGACAGCTGATATTTTTAATTAACAAAATTTATTTTTTTAATTAGTTAACAAAATTTAGATTTTCATTTAAGAAAATTTGACTGTTTTTTTTTAATTGTTTAGTTTTACAATTTAAAATAATTAATAAAAATTACAATAATTTTTTTTTTTATATTTATACGTCATTTTTTAAAAATGTTAAAAATAATAAAAAAAAAAAAAAAAAAAAAAAAAAAAAAACAGCTGATTGTGAAATTAAACAATTATTCTAAATTGATAACTCTAAATAATTAACAATTAACTCTACAAAATTTTGAATAATTTTTAGTAAATTTTATAAAAATCTAACTATTGCAGCCATTGCAGCCGTCCTTATGGCGCAACTTTTAAAAAATTTAGCCATTTTCTTACTCAGTTTGTCGAGCTGAGTCAGAAAATACATATAGTTCAAAAGTTTATATATGTATGTATTTATATATATATATATATATATATATATATATATATATATATATATATATATATATATATATATATATATATATATATATATTTAAAGTTAAATGCTACGAAAACAAAAGCTTCCATATTTGGTAGTAGAGTGAAAATAAATTGTAATGAATGTAAATATGCGAATAATATTGTTGTCAATGATTGTGTCATTCAATACGAAAGGGTTATAAAATATCCGAACAAAAACAGTTTCACTGTAAAAAAGTCGCGCCAAGTCCACGTTCATAAGACTATTAGGAAAAAAAAATTTTTTTTTTTCTTTAAAAAAAGATACAAAATAAAAAAATTAAAAAATCCAAGTAACCGATATGATTGTTTTTGATTTTCGGAAATTAAAAAAAATTTTATTGTAAATTTAAAAATTAAAAAAAAAATTTTAGAACGTATTTAGTGTGCGTGGTTGCAAAATATTTTACTTTTAATGAAATTCGTAAAATCTATTTACTAGGACTTTAAAAAAATTGAAATAGACAATGACGCACACCAAGTACGTTCTAAAATTTTTTTTTTTAAACAATAAAATTTTTTTTAATTTCCGAAAATCAAAAACAATCATATCGGTTACTTGGATTTTTTAATTTTTTTATTTTGTATCTTTTTTTAAAGAAAAAAAAAAATTTTTTTTTCCTAATAGTCTTATGAACGTGGACTTGGCGCGACTTTTTTACAGTGAAACTGTTTTTGTTCGGATTTTAGTATTTTTTGTAATTATAATGAAAATTTACAATCGGTACCAACTTAAATCTCGTGTTGACTGCATTTTTTACTGCAAACTATCCCCTTGAAGCTACAGTTTATGTAGATGTAATTCCAGTGCACTCTGGCGGCCGTAAATGTAAGCTGTGAATTACTTTTTTTAACTGTAGTTGCTTATCTACAGGAGGATTACTGCACATTTTTATTTTATCTAGTCTGTGGCGCTGACCTTTCTCCATAAAAAAAAAGTCAGGATCGAAATTTGTGAGCGAGCTATAGTATGTGCTGATAAAATTTAATAATTTCAAGTAAATAAATTGTTATAAGTGAATATAATTAATTAATACGGTGAAGTAAATTATGAATTACTGTTATGATAAACAAATTGGATAAAAAAAGTACCGTAGAATTAAATAAAATTTCGCAGCCTCAAAAAATCGTTCTGCTTACAGTAAACACAGTCGGTAGTCTGGCGCTCCGTTTACAACGGATTTGAACGGAACTTGGCGCCAGATTCTACCGAATCTGTGGATTTAGGTGTGATGATCGACGATACTCTGTCATGGGAAAATCAAGTAGTTAGTATATGCTGTCGTACAATGAGGGTCCTTGCTCAGTTAAAAATTAATAATGAAATCTTTAATGAACAGCTGAGAATAAAACTTGTAACTACTTTGATCTTTCGGATATTTGATTACTGTTGTGCTGCCTACACAAATATTTCGAAAAAACTACAAATCAAAATGCAGCGTAAAATGAACTCTTGTGTTAGATATATTTTTAAAGTATCTAGGCTGGAGCATGTCACGCCATATTATGCAAAATTAGGGTGGTTAAAACTTGATATCAGGAGAGATTATTTTATAGCTTGTCTTTTTTATAAAGAAATTGTGCTAAATTATCAGCAATTATTTAGGTATAAACTAGAGTTTTTGCCAGTTGCATTGCGGAGAGGAGATGTAAGAAATGATATTCTTAGATTACCTAGATCAAATTGTTGTATGTATGAACGTTCATTTCTTATTCATGGCATACGTGTCTGGAATTCTTTTCCAGCAAATATTACTACGATAACCAATTTTGAAGAATTTCGCAATGCGTGTTTTAATTACTATACTGAGATTAGAAATTAACAAAATAATAAAACTGATAATATTGTATTGATTATTGCAGCATTTAGCTCTATACATAATTAACTCTGAATTTAATTAATTATTTATCATTGGCTATTAACTATTAACTATTGTCTGAAAAATATATAATATGTTTGCTATTATATTTTTCCCCACTTTAAGCACTGTATTTAATGTACACTAAATGTTAAAATTATGTAAAATTGATGGTCTTGAGGGAGTCTTGACTCCAAGATCAAATAAAACTTATTTATCTATCTATCTATATATATATATATATATATATATATATATATATATATATATATATATATATATATATATATATATATATATATATATATATATATATATATATGGATATATATATATATATATATATATAAATATATAAATATATATATATATATATATTAATATATATATATATATATATATATTTAATAAATATATATATATTAATATATATATATATATATATATATATATATATATATATATATATATATATATATATATATATATACTATAACGCGGCTTGTCAGCACGATAGCGTTTTCAATTTATAACCGATTCTTCTCAAACTCAACATGCTTTATCTATCGATCAAAACCAAAGTTAAGTTCTAAGATGAGCTTAATCGGGCGAGTAATTTGAAAATTACAGGATTTTGAAATTTTGAAAATCGTAAAAATTGCTGTTTTTACTACTGCAACTTTTGGTATAATTACTGAACTAGACAAGATATTAAAATTCGGTAAAATGCATCGTAAAGGTCTTTTAATAAGTTTTAATTTTCACTACTCAGAAGTGGTAATAGCCTCAATATTACTCCTTTTAGAGTTCGTTTAATGAAACAGTTTTACTGTTGCAGCCGTTTTAGAATTATTGTCTGCATCAAAGCTTAATCATGATCTAAATTCAATAGTTACGATATTGATCAGTCTTTCGTGTAATGTTTTTGGGTAGGTCGTCAGTAAATATGTCACAAATTAGTTCTAAATATTGTTTTCTTCAATTAAAATTTTGTCCGGTTTTAAAATTCTGATTAACTTGGAAACTGTTGTTCCTAAGCGGTTACTTAAAATTTGGACATTTATAATTCAAATCTTATAATCTTTTCAATTGTTTGATAAATATTTGAGAAACTTTTTCTTCACAAGATAATTTTTTTTCCAAAATTTGTTCTAAATAGTTTTAAACTTATTATTGAATTTTGTTTTTAATTCATAAACTAAGTTATACGTTATTAGTATTTATATTATTTTATTAAAAATCGATTTTCTTTATTTGAAAAATCTACTTCCATTTCGGCTGCCGAATGGCCTTTTTTTTAAATTGTAATTTACTTAACCGTCCGGTCAATGACCAAACTTTCACCATTCGTTCAATAACCGGGTACCCGGGTACCCGCATATAATGTGTCAGAAAAGTTATTAGCCAGCTAGCTACGTAGCATGTGAAACAACTATGGAGTTTATACACAGTTTATAGTCTCCATAGAAGGTTCTCGAACATTCAGATACTTGAGATTCATCGGCCCAAATAATAAAGAAAAGGGATCAGTCCTAATTTTAGAAGCGTAGTGAACAGATGTTGGATATCGGTACTACCTTAACTTACTGCTAAATACGTATAAAATTTACAGTGAAAGTGAAAAAAATATACAAAATTAATCAATTCAATTATTAATAAATAATATTATTAATAAATAATCGTATTGAATGTAAATACGATGGATGATTCATCAAGTTTTCAACGGTAAGGAGAAATTTACTGGTTTTACTTTGGAGTAAGTTAATTTATAATTAAAATATTAAAAAAAAATAGTAAATAATAAAGTTAAAAACTCTTTCCAATAGAATCACTTGCTCTCAGGGAAGAAAGTGTCTCGAGGAAACATTCAAAGCCGAAGTATCTGACGTTGACCACGTATCGGATATTGACGACGATGAATATTTTCCACCGAATGAGGCCGCAGCTTCAGATTGTGATGATACAGGTAATTGGGTATTTGCATGAAAATGATTTTGCAAATAAAGTTCAGTTAATAAATTCTTTGATACACATAAAATACCTACGTAAGAAAAAAATTTAATTTTTACAAATAATTTTTAAATAAATAAATAAATAAAAGTGGTCAAATATGATGTAAAAATCACGTGATGTAAAACGTGATGTGATTGGTCTGACGTCATTGTGCATATTATTGGCGCGTTATTTGAATGCATGATAAACGACGAATGATAAATTATTGAAAAAAGTTTCAAGTTGGTTTTTATTTATAGTGAGTTTAGTTATATTTTATCATTAAGACTAAAATTTACTGAAAGTAGCATAAATATTTTTCCTTAAAAAGAATAATTAGCATAGATATTATGATTATACTCTATATTACCATAAATGCTGAGTGGTACTAGTGGTACATGTGAACGGGGTGATAGTAACTGACAATAAATAATTAAAAAGAAATAAAAATGCCTCAAAGAAAAGTCGATCCTGGTTTCAGTGAAGCTCGATCCGATAATCTACCTCGTGTTGATGCTTTTATGGTCGCATCTTACTTAGCTACTAACTTCAATTTTGTATCTGCAGAAATGCAAGGCGCAAAAGCTAACCTGTGAGTATAAACCACTGTTTTTTAATGACATATTAAAAAGTTATAAAGTTTATGTTTTTGCTTTGAAATAATTTAAACAGTTGTTTTTTTTAATAACAATCACAACAGCTGATCAGGCGTTTTTATAAAAACATTCTGTGAGTGGATTGGCGCCAACAAATTTGAATGGAATATGCACAATGACGTCACATACGCAAGAGGGAGCTACCTATTCGTTTAAAATTTAACAATTTTTTTATTGTTAAATAGTTTAAATGTTTATAAATAAAAAAAAAAAATTTTTTTTTCAAAAATTTTAAAAAATTTTTAAAAATAATAAGACATAACTATTTAATGGATTGGAAAATCATGCAAATACCCAATTAACATTTCTATTTTTTATTATGTTTATAATTATGATGTATTATGTTTTATAAATTATCTTTATTTTTCAAAAATTTTAAAAAATTTTTAAAAATAATAAGACATAACTATTTAATGGATTGGAAAATCATGCAAATACCCAATTAACATTTCTATTTTTTATTATGTTTATAATTATGATGTATTATGTTTTATAAATTATCTTTATTTTTCGGAATAACTGATGAAATTGCACTCAATGAAGATGATGAAGAAAGTGAAAATGGAGAAGATGGAGATGAAGATGAAGATGAAGAAAGTGATGTAGCAGCGACGGGGTTAGGAATGAAAGCAAAAGATGGTACGCAGTGGGCTGCGACACCATCAAGTGAGCATCAAGTTGGAAGGCGTAACATTGTACGAGAGAGATGTGGGCCTAATAGAAACACCAACATGCTGTCCATTCTCGACACCTTTAAATTATTTTTTACTCCAGAAATGGCAGATATCATTATACGCCATACTAATAAAAAAGCAATTTCAACATATACAGCGTATAATGAAAAAAATCCGGGCAAAAAACAATTAGTTTGGAAGAATCTTGAGCTGCAGGAATTTTATGCTTTCTTGGCTATTTTGATAACCTCTGGTGCCAACAACTCAAATACTGACAATGCAATGGACATGTGGCAGACGTATTCATATCCATTATATCGTGCAGCAATGAGCATCAATCGCTTCTGGAACATCATTCGCTTTATTCGGTTTGATGATGCCAATACTCGAGCTCAGCGTATGGAGACTGATAAAGCTGCTCCAATACGAGACATTTGGACAATGCTTAATAGTAATCTAGCAAAACACTATAAGCCAACAGAATGCCTGACAATCGACGAGCAACTTTATCCATACCGTGGTCGAACTAGATTCACCCAGTATATACCGTCGAAGCCAGCAAAGTATGGAATCAAAGTATGGTGGATATGTGATGCTGAAAATTTGTATCCACTTACTGGACAGCTTTACACTGGGAAATCAAGTGAGGGTCGTGAAAAGAACGTTGGTGAGAGAGTTGTCAAAGACTTGGTAGCGCCGTATAAAGGATCGGGTAGAAACATTACTATGGATAATTATTTTACTACTCTTCCATTGGCAAAATCTTTACTATCGTGGAACTTGACGATTGTTGGCACTTTGAAGAAAAATGCTATGGATAAAATTCTTGGTAGATATACTACAAAAAGATCTACTCAAAGATGGCCTCTAGCATTTTTTTATAATATTCTCGATGTCGCCTGCCTTGCAGCATATATTCTGTATTATGAGAATAATAAAATGCTTGATAAAAAATCGTATGAGCGGCGATTATTTTATCGGCAATTGGGCAGAGAACTGTGTACTCCATTCGTTGAAAATCGTTCGCAGAATCCACAAATTATGAGGCATTTCTTAACGAAAGTGGCGATTGAATCTTTTCTTGGCCGAGCTATCAATCCACATACGCAACTAACAACACCTGGATCATCAAGACCCCAGACACAGCTCGATTCAACCGGAAGGAAAAAGATTACTGGTGTATGTTATACTTGTCTTCAAAGTGAATTCAAAAAACGTCGCAAAACGAGAAAAATATGTTCAGTATGTGAGAACCCCATTTGCGATGAACATTGTATTACAACCACAACATGTGAAGTGTGTGCGAAAAAATAAAATTTACTTTTATTTTCGTGTAGCATTGTCTTATTATAAAAAAGTCAACAATGTAAATAAATAAATAATCAAATAAATAATAGTTTAAAAAAACTAAAAACACGCTTTTTATAGAAAACCAAACTAAAAAATAGAAAATAAATTTAAATTAAGAATAGTGTTAAAAATTTCAATAAATATAAATTAATAATAGTGTAAATAAAAAAAATGTATTTTATTTTAAAAAAACGGCCATTCGGCAGCCGAAATGGAAGTCGATTTCATGATGAATAATAAAAATACTACTAGGGTTGCATACGAAAAAAATAAAATAAATTTCTGTTCGATTAAACAACAATGATGTCAAAACGAATGCAAAAGAAAAATTTCATTAAATCTGTTTAAGAAAGCAGGTGATTTTTGGCCTAGACTGATAATGAGGTACCCTAATTAAAGCTTATTTAATAAGCTTTCAGATGCCATTCATAGAATTTTGATAAGATATCGCGTTCAATTGTAATTGCACGAAAATACGGTAAAAGTGAAAATTTTTGCGATTTTTGAACATTTTTGAATTGCTATTATTCCTCAACTATTTAATTTAGAGAAATAAATAAGTACAAAAATTGAAGCTTATTAAATAAGCTTTCAAATGCAATTTACAGAAATCCGATAGGATGTCGCGTTCCATTGTTATTGCACGGAAATAAGGTATAAGTGAAAATTTTTTTCGATTTTTGAAAATTTTTAAATTGCTCTCACTTCTAAACTAATCGACAGATTTGGCTCATCTTAGAACTTAACTTCGGAAATCGTCCTAAGAATAAGTATGTTACGTTTTATTGAAATCCGTATAGAATTACGGAAGTTAGAGAAGAGACAATGCCGATTATATCGTGTATATATATATATATATATATATATATATATATATATATATATATAAATACATACATATATAAACTTTTGAACCATATGCATTTTCTGAATCCGCTTGACGAGCTGAGTCGAAATATAGCAAAATTTTTTAAAAGTTCCGTCATGAGGACCAATGCAATAGTTAGATTTCTATGAAATCTACTAAAAAGCGTGAGGTGCATGGTGTCAATAGTTATAAATATTTTATTGAAAGATATGAGTAGAGTGATTATCATTTTGATAATATCTTAAAAAGCACCCCACGCTTTTTTTAAAATAAAATACATTTTTTTTATTTACACTATTATTAATTTATATTTATTGAAATTTTTAACACTATTCTTAATTTAAATTTATTTTCTATTTTTTAGTTTGGTTTTCTATAAAAAGCGTGTTTTTAGTTTTTTTAAACTATTATTTATTTTTTACTTTTTAGTTTGGTTTATTTATAAAAGCGTGATTTTTTAGTTTTTTAAAACTATTATTTGTTGATTATCAAAAATATTCAGGCGCGCAAATTACCCACGGAGAGTTACATACTGACATACTGACATACTGACATACAAGTGAAGCTAATAAAAAAAATAATTATTTATAAATATTATAAATACGGGGAATCAGAGTTCGATTTCGGAGAGCGAGCCTGAGAAACGGCTACCAGAACCAAGGAAGGCCGCAGGCGCGCAGATTACCCACGGAGAGTTACTGACATACTGACAAACTGACAAACAAACTGACATACAAGTGAAGCTAATATAAAGCGTGTAAAAATAAAATTTACTTTTATTTTCGTGTGGCATTGTCTTATTATAAAAAAGTCAACAATGTAAATAAATAAATAATCAAAAAAAAATTCTTAATCATGTAAATATAAACGGAATTATGTTTTTTTACTTACTATCTTTGCTATGGTTTATAATAAAAATTCTTCAAATAAAAGAAATTATAAACTATATTGTTTATTATTTATTTAAAAGTCAAATTACCTCAATACTTTAATAATTAGTCTCTTTAGTGTGTATAAGCCCGACATTCATGCATAATAACTTCAGTGGGTACCCGGGTACCTGGTCATTGACCGGACGGTTAAAAAATGAAAAATTGACTTTAAATTTCAATTTTAATATTATTATAAAAATTTTTTGGTGTCAGTAAATTTTTAACTTCCCGCTAAAAATCTCAGATTTTCAAAAATCGGGAAGTTATTGTTTTCACCCCGTTTTGCAAAAATCGAGTTTTCATCAGATCTCGACGTTTGAAGGTCACAGGAAGCTTCCCTGACTATCCCCGCGAGGTTGTCACTATGTCTGTATGTATGTGTGTGTGTGTGTGTGTGTAAGTATGTGAATCACTTATAACTTTTGAACGGTTGAACCGATTTCATCGCGGTTGGTGCCATTCGAAAGGGCTTCGCCAAACTTAGATTTCCTGAGAATTTGAACCGATTCGGACCGATAGATTTTGAGAAATTTTGAAAAATCTCAAAAATCATTTTTGAAAGTGGTTTTTGGAATATCATTTAAACGGCTCGATCGATCAATTTCAAAAACTAATCAGCTCTTAACGTCAAAAACCACGCCGATCGGCGCTAATCCGGTCAAAATCGGTTGATTCGTTCGAGAGATAGCGTGAACGAAATAAAACCGAAAACCGAAAAACTGTTTTTCACATAACTTCGTCATTTCTTCTCGGATCGTTTTTGATGATATAGAATAATTTCAGAGGTTAAAACCGCGTCGATTGCCGCCGAAAACGTGGAAATCGGTTGATTAGTTCGAGAGATATCCTCGACGAAATATTTGGAAATAAGGATTTTTTCAACATAACTTCGACATTGTTTGGAATAACTTTCAAACAGCTCTACCGATCGATTCCAAAAACTAATCAGCTCTTAACATCATAAAACCACGTCGATTGCCACCAAGCTGGTCAAAATCGGTTGATTCGTTCGAGAGATATCGTGAACGAAAGAAAACCCAAAAAGTGTTTTTTCAGAGTTACTCCGAAATTTCTAGTTTGACCAATTGAAACTTAGAAATTATTTATAAGGCTTAAAAAACTACGTAGAATGCCGCCAACCGCGTAAAAATCGGTTCATTCATTCAAAAGTTATTGCGGTATGAACATTAAAAAAATAGTGTTCTATGAAACTTCTATCAGACTTTTGAGCTCAAAGAGCTCAAAAGCATAGAAAAGGTATCTTTTTGAGCTCGGAGAGCTTAAAGCAACACACAGATTGTACTTTTGAGCTCGAAGAGCTCAAAAAGCGGCCAGGTATTAACGGAATTAGCGGAAGTTGCAGGGATGGCCTTTAGGGTCAACCGTTTTCCTAATTTTTTTGTTGATTGAAAATTTAAAAATAAATTTTAAATATTTTTAAAATATGACAGATGAAATTAAAATTTGTTTTTAATAAAATTATAATTTTTTTTTCAATGTATTTTATAAAATTTTATTATTAATATTCTAATCTACAATTTTTGATTTAAAAAAAAAAAAAAATTAATTATTTTTTTTTTTTTTAATTTTACAACAAATTTCAGCGAAAAAATTGATGTTAAAAATTTTTTTTAAATAATTATTTACAATTAATTTATTTATTAAATAAAATCCAAAAAGAGTAAAAATTAATTTAACATATATTTAATAATTTAAAGAATCTTATAACAAATAAATTATAATCTGAAGTTAGCCGTCAGCTGTCAATTTAAAAAATTTTTTTAACAATAAAAAAATGCTTTTAAAAATTTTCACTTGTAATTTTTATTAATTTTCACTCATGAAATTTTTAATTAAATTTTTTTTATATCAATTTAATTGCTATAAAATAATAAAAAAAAAAATTTATTATCTGTCAACTTAGTCTTAATAAATTCTGGCAAAAAAATTGACAAGTAAAAATTTAAAAAATTCAATTTTTTAAAAATAATTTTTTTGAGCAAATTTTTTTGTTAACTTAAATTAAAAAATTGTCAATAATTATCATAAAATTTATTTTTAGAAAAAAATGGAGGAACTAATAAAAAATCTAGAAGAAAAAATAAAAAGTGGTTACCAGATGATGGAAAAATTGAAGTCACTGAGTGAAAAAATAGAAGGAGCTGATAAGCTGTCAAGAAAAATAAACCAAGAAGTTAAATTTCTGAACAAGGTATTAAAAAAAGAACCCAAATTTTGAGTTGTAAATTAAAAAAATAACTTCTAAGGTGCGATCCACAGGTAACGTGAAGAAAGAGTACCTACAAAGTACGAACTTGATCCACCTGAACGCGATAATAGAGCGACTGGTGGTGTCTAAAGATGCAGTCAGTGTGATGCGTCCGTTTAAATTCGAGAACTCTCGACTGGAAGTGGACATCGTCTGCGACTCCGGTAGTTCCTGGGTGAAGGTGATCGCGAGGAACCCCCGAGCTCTGACACTGATTTCTCAAGGCGAGGGAGAGTTTGGTCAGAAGTCGGTGGTCGACCAGGCTCAGGCTTATTTATCCTGCGCCGAGCTTCATCCTCATCGCTACAAGGCGCCAGAGGTTGTCTTTCATTTTGCTTGTGGGATTGAAAATTCCCTCGCGGTGAGGCTGGAGGAGCTTAGGGTCGTTGTTGAAGGCGTTAGGATTGGCAATCTTGATCCTTTTGGTAAATTTTTTTTTATTAAAAAAATTGTATAATTAAGAAATGACCTTGTATCTTGGGAACTATTGACATTTTTAAAGATATAAGCTCATCCTGATATTACACTCATTGAGACCTTTTATTTGAGTACCCACATCAATTTTTCATATATTTATATATATTATATATATTTATATATGAAAAATATATGAAAATGCATGTGGGTACTCAAATGAAAGCTCTTGATGAGTGTAACATTGGGATGAGCTTATATATTTGAAAATGTCAATATTTAAGAAAATACGGGGCATTTAAAAAAGTATCTTGTGAATTATTGAGATTTTTAAAGATATAAGCTCATCCTGATATTACACTCATCGAGAGCTTTCATTTGAGTATCCACATCAATTTTTCATATATTTTATATATTTATATATATTATATATATATGTATATATGAAAAATATATGAAAATACATGTGGGTATTCAAATGAAAGCTCTTGATGAGTGTATCATCAGGATGAGCTTATATCTTTAAAAATGTCAATATTTAAGAAAGTACGGGGCATTTAAAAAAGTATCTTGTGAATTATTGAGATTTTTAAAGATATAAGCTCATCCTGATATTACACTCATCGAGAGCTTTCATTTGAGTACCCACATCAATTTTTCATATATTTTATATATTATATATGTATATATGAAAAATATATGAAAATGCATGTGGGTACTCAAATGAAAGCTCTTGATGAGTGTAACATTGGGATGAGCTTATATCTTTGAAAATGTCAATATTTAAGAAAGTGCGGGCATTTTAACAAATATCTCGTGAACTGTTGACATTTTTAAAGATATAAGCTCATCCCGATGTTACACTCATTGAGACCTTTCATTTGAGTACCCACATCAATTTTTCATATATTTTATATATTTATATATATTATAAATATGTATATATGAAAAATTAATGTGGGTACTCAAATGAAAGCTCTTGATGAATTTAACAATAGGATGAGCTTATACCTTTTAAAATGTCAATAGTTAAGAAAGTACGGGGTATTTTAAGAAATATCTTGTGAACCATTGACATTTTTAAAGATATTATAAGCTCATCCCGATGTTACACTCATTGAGATCTTTCATTTGAGTACCCACATCTATTTTTCATATGTTTAAATATTTTATATATATGTATATATGAAAAATACATCAAAATGTCATGTGGGTACTCAAATGAAAGCTCTTGATGAGTGTAACATCAGAATGAGCTTATATCTTTAAAAATCTCAATAGTTAAGAAATTACAGTGCAATTTAACAAAAGTAATTATTTAATAAACCAAAATTTTATTTATGCTAGTTTAATAATAAATTTTTTATTTATTTTTTATCACAAAATTTTTTTAAGTTAAAAAAATTAAAAATTTGAAGAATAATATTTTATTTAGTATTTTCGAAAAAAAAATTAATTTTTTTATTAATTAATTATATATAAATTACAGATGCTGCGATCTGCAAAAATCCTGAACAAATAAACTCAACACTGGAATCATTAAGCCAAGGTGACATTAAAACGCTGAACCTGGATGTGTCAACCTTGCTGGCTTATGTAAGCAACATGACCAACGGGCACGCTAATTTCGATTACTTGGAGCCTCTGCTGAGCTTGCAAGCCGAGTGGGAACGACTGAGACCCGTAAAACCGGTTCTGGATAAAATATTCCAGGGGAAAAAATTGATTATTTGCGAAACGGCTTACAAAAATTTAATGGACATTATTAATATTATCGGCGGCGCTAATGAGACTGCTAGAACTAAGGAGTTGATAAAGCGCGTGACTATTGTTGATGATGCAACGGAAGGAAGGATTTTAGATTTGGCTCTTGGTGGAAAAATTAAAAATCGATCGAGGATCGTTTTTGCTACTGGAGAAATGCACAAGAGTATTACTGTATCTGCTAACGAAGGGTTTGTTCGCGCAGCTAAGATGCAGGTAATTAATTTTATTTATTATAATAAATATGACAATTAAATATCAAAATTTTTTTAATTAGATTTTTTTTTTTTTTAATTAATTCAACTTCTTTTTTGATGAAATATATCTTGTAAAAAAATTAGGAAAACGGTTGACCCTAAAGGCCATCCCTGCAACTTCCCGCTAATTCCGTTAATACCTGGCCGCTTTTTTGAGCTCTTCGAGCTCAAAAGTACAATCTGTGTGTTGTTTTAAGCTCTCCGAGCTCAAAAAGATACCTTTTCTATGCTTTTGAGCTCTTTGAGCTCAAAAGTCTGATAGAAGTTTCATAGAACACTATTTTTTGAATGTTCATACCGCAATAACTTTTGAATGAATGAACCGATTTTTACGCGGTTGGCGGCATTCTACGTAGTTTTTTAAGCCTTATAAATAATTTCTAAGTTTCAATTGGTCAAACTAGAAATTTCGGAGTAACTCTGAAAAACACTTTTTCGGTTTTCTTTCGTTCACGATATCTCTCGAACGAATCAACCGATTTTGACCAGATTGGCGGCGATCGACGTGGTTTTTCAAGGTTGAGAGCTGATTAGTTTTTGGAATCGATCGGTTGAGCCGTTTAAAAGTTATCCCAAAAAAACCACTTCAGAAAAAATTTTTTTTCCTACTTTTTTTTAGATTTCTCCAAATTTCTCAAAATCTATCGGTCTGAATCGGTTCAAATTAACAGAAAATCTAAGTTTGGTCAAGCCCTTTCGAATGGCACCAACCGCGATGAAATCGGTCAAGCCGTTCAAAAGTTATAAGCGGTTCACATACTTTCACACACACACACACACACATACATACAGACATAGTGACACCCTCGCGGGAATAGTCAGGAAAGCTTCCTAGGACCTCAAAACGTCGAGATCTGATGAAAACTCGATTTTCGAAAAACGGGGTAAAACCAATAACTTCCCGATTTTTGAAAATTTTCAATTTTTTTAGCGGGAAGTTAAAAATTTTCACATATTTTCTTAACTATTAATGTTTCTAAAGATCTAAGCTCATTTCGATGTTACACTCATCCAGAGCTTTCATTTGAGTACCAACATGCATTTTTGATATATTTTTCATATATACATATATATGTATATATATATATATATATATATATATATATATATATATATATATATATATATATATATATATATATATATGCATATGTATATATATATGCAGCATATATATATATATATATATATATATAAATATATTATATATATATATAATATATATAATATATAATATATATAATATATATAAATATATAATATATATAAATACATAAAATATATGGAAAATTGATGTGGGTACTCAAATGAAAGGTTTCGATGAGTGTAACATCGGGATGAGCTTATATCTTTAAAAATGTCAATAGTTTAAAAGATACAAGGTCATTTCTTGATTATTAACATTTTTTAAGATATAAGCTGTTCCCGACGTTACACTCATCAAAGGCTTTTACTTGAGTACTCACATATATTTTTGATATATATTTTATATATACATATATATAATATATATAAATACATAAAATTTATGAAAAATTGATGTGGGTACTCAAATGAAAGGTCTCGATAAGTGTAACATCGGGATGAGCTTATATCTTTAAAAATGTCAATAGTTCACAAGATACAAGGTCATTCCTTAATTATGTATCCTAAAGCCAAAATTTTTCTTATTTTCTTAATAATATAAATTAATTACTAACAATAATTCTTATTTTTATAAATAAAATTTTGATATTTCGCTGTTTGATAATAATTTTTCTAATTATTTAATTTATGGACATAAAAAATTTGAATAAATTAATTAACAATACTCAATAAAAAATTTTATTATTACAGGGCATTGAATGCACAGTAATTTTACACGAGCCAAGATCACTCTCAGAAATAAAAGAAAAATACGCCCAAGAGTTGAAGTCGTGACAAAAAGAAAATTAAAAAATAAATAATTGGTAACTTTTAATTAAATTAATTAAATACTTATTTCTTCACTATCATTAGGATTTGCCTTGAGAGTTTCTTCGAAATCTGAAAAAAATATTTATAAATTAAAATAAATAATAATAGTAATATAAGTAATAAATATTTTGAATATTTAAAAAATACCTTGAATGTATTTAGAAAATTTGGGAACCCGTTCCTTGGCCAGTCTAATAAACTCATCACGTTTTTCTTCATTTCCTAGATAAGCGTAGCACTTGGCGCTGTTCAGCAGAGCTTTTATGTTCGAATCGTTGACCTTGAGCGCCCACTCGCAGTCCTGGAGGGCTTTTTCGTACAACCCAAGCCGCATGTACGAAAGCGCGCGGTTGTTCCAGATAACAGCGCTGTCTTTGCGCTGTTCCAGCGCTTTTCCGTAGTAAGTTACAGCTTTTGCGAAATCTCCCACTCCGAAAGCTCCGTTTCCGATTCTCTTGAAGGTGTCAGCACGCTCGTTCCTAACTTTGCGGTCCTCGGATCGCTTCTTGGCGTCTGCTTCCATTGAAGCCATGAAAGCTTCTGAAATTTTTTTAATAAGAAAAATTTTGGCTCCAGGATACATAATTAGGAAATGACCTTGTATCTTGTGAACTATTGACATTTTTTAAGATATAAGCTCATCGTGATGTTACACTCATCGAGACCTTTTCTTTGAGTACCCACATCAATTTTTCATATATTTTATATATTTATATATATTATATATATGTATATATGAAAAATATATCAAATATGCATGTGGGTACTCAAATGAAATCTCATGATGAGTGTAACATCAAGATGAGCTTATATCGTTGAAAATGTCATTATTTAAGAAAGTACAGAGCAATTTAACAAATATCTCGTGAGCTATTGAGATTTTTAAATATATAAGCTCATCCTGATGTTACACTCATCAAGACCTTTCATTTAAGTACCCACATCAATTATTCATATATTTATATATATTATATATATGTATATATGAAAAATATATCAAATATGCATGTGGGTACTCAAATGAAAGCTCTTGATGAATGTAACATCGGGATGAGTTTATATGTTTAAATACGTCAATATTTAAGAAAGTACAGGGCATTTTAACAAATATCTTGTGAACTATTGAGATTTTTAACGATATAAGCTCATCCTGATGTTACTCTCATCAAGACCTTTCATTTGAGTACCTACATCAATTATTCATATATTTATATATATTATATATATGTATATATGAAAAATATATCAAATATGCATGTGGGTACTCAAATGAAAGCTCTTGATGAATGTAACATCGGGATGAGTTTATATGTTTAAATACGTCAATATTTAAGAAAGTACAGGGCATTTTAACAAATATCTTGTGAACTATTGAGATTTTTAACGATATAAGCTCATCCTGATGTTACTCTCATCAAGACCTTTCATTTGAGTACCCACATCAATTTTTCATATATATATATATATATATATATATATATATATATATATATATATATATATATATATATATATATATATATGAAAAATATATCAAAAATGCCATGTGGGTACTAAAATGAAATGTCTTGATAAGTGTAACCTCGGGATGAGCTTATATCTTAAAAAATGTCAATAGTCAAGAAATGACCTTGTTTCTTGTCAACTACTTACATTTTTAAAGATATAAGCTCATCTTGGTGTTGACCTCGTCGAGACCTTTCATTTAAGTACCCACATCAATTTTTGATATATTTTATATATTATATATGTATATATGAAAAATATATAATAATGCATGTGGGTATTCAAATGAAAGCTCTTGATAAGTGTACCATCAGGATGAGCTTATATCTTAAAAAACGTCAATATTTAAAAAAATACAGTGCAATTTAACAAAAGTCATTTTTTAATCAAGCAAAATTTTATCCATTTATAACATTAATTATACCATACCTTTCTTCTCAGTCTTAACTTCCGTAGTATTTATCACCGTCCGATTTGTTTTGACTTTAACGCCATCAGGATCGCACTCAAAATTTTTTTTTCCTTCCAGTATTAAATCCGCTAAAACTTTCGCTTCTTCTTGTTCTTTTATATCAGCGGAATTTAATTTTTTAACAATATTTTCTGCAACAAAAAAAATTATCATCAAACAAATTTTATAATTAAATCCCATTAAAAAATTTTACTTTTAAAAATCTACTTTATCGACCTTCGAAACTCAGAGTTAAGTCGGCCATTTTAACTATCATAATTTTTCAATAAACAAAACTAAATTATTTTCTATAATTAATCTTTCTAATTAAAAAAAATAGAAGAGTATAATAATTTTGCCATAATAAATTTTAATAAAAATCCAAAAATAAAATTTAGATTAATCTTCTAGTAAATAAAATTAACAAAAAAAATCTCGAGTTGAGAACAAAATGGCGGACAATTCCAAAATGAACTTTTAAGTTTTTCCGAAAATTCTCTAATAAATTACAAAAGATAATAATAATAATAATAACAATAATAATAATAATAATAATAACAATAATAATAATAATAATAATAATAATAATAATAATAATAATAACAATAAACTTTTTTTTTAATTAAAAATTATAAAATTCCTAACTTTAATTTTTATAATCGATAAAATAATTTACAAAATAATAATAATAATAATAATAATAATAAAATTAAAAAAACTCACCAACTTCAGTAACCCGTTGCATAAAATTACAAAACTCTTCTTCAGTAACATTTCTATCAGCCGGCAAGCTTTCAACAGCTTTTCTCTTCTCTTCCACCGCAAACTCCATTTCTTAATTAAACTTCGTTCTCTATCTAAAAATCCTCTACACAATCTACCAAAAAAATGTTATTAAATAATTCTGGACTGATATTAAATCAATCTTTACCTAGCAACCCAAATCAACAACATAACCAAACACACAACACCAACACCAACACCTACATACAAAAAACAAAACAAAATCCTAACAGAAGTCTCAGAAGTCTCTACTAGTCCCTGGTTTCCAAGGAAACGTTTTAAAAATCTCTACCCCAGGTCCCAGAGAAATCTTATCTCTCTTCTGACTTTCATCAATATCTACTTCATCTTTGATAAACACTGAATTTCCTGTATCATAACCTTGAACTTCCTGAGGCTGAAAAATAATCTCCACCTCATCAAGCATCTTGAGTTTTTTAAAATAATTACAATCATCAACCTTCTTGACCCCATTTTTAAACCCCAGCTGATTAGGCTTGCTGATGACCTTTTCTTCAGGAACAATTTTTTTTCTTTTGTTCTTTTTATAACTATCCACCACAAAATCACTATCGCGAACAAGACTTCCGGTCCTTTGTCTCAAATTATAACAGTTTTTTTGGACCTGGGGCTTCTGGAGTTTAATCAGCGGAATTTTTGGCTTTCCATTTTCTTCCAAGCTCACCGGCTCTTTTTTAACCTCTATTTCTTCTTCTATTTCAGGAAGACTATTTCCTAACCTCGTGGCGCTGCTGTCGCTGAACTGGCCACTGGAAAAATTGAAAAATTCATTTATTTTGTCTCTAGGATACATAATTAAAAAATGACCTTGTATCTTGTGAACTATTGATATTTTTAAAGATATAAGCTCATCCTGATGTTATACTCATCGAGAGCTTTCATTTGAGTACCCACATCAATTTTTCATATATTTTATATATTTATATATATTAGATATATGTATATATGAAAAATATATCAAAAATACATGTGGGTACTCAAATGAAAGCTCTTGATGAGTCTAACATCGGGATGAGCTTATATTTTTATAAATGTCAATATTTAAGAAAGTACAGGGCATTTTAACAAATATCTTGTGAACTATTGACATTTTTAAAGACATAAGCTCATCCTGACATTACACTTGTCGAGACTTTTCATTTGAATACCCACATCAATTTTTCATATATTTTATATATTAATATATATATATAACATATATGTATATATGAAAAATATATCAAAAATGCTTGTAGGTACTCTAATGAAAGGTCTCGATGAGTGTAACATCGAAATGAGTTTATATCTTAAAAAATGTCAATAATGAAGAAAATACCTGGTATCTTGTCAACTACTGACATTTGTAAAGATATAAGCTCATCCTGGCATTACTCTTATCAAGACCTTTCATTTGAGTACCCACATCAATTTTTCATATATTTTATATATTATATATATATTTCACAAATACCATATATGTAAAATATATAAAAAATGCCATGTGGGTATTCAAACAAAAGGTCTCGATGAGTGTAACAACGAAATGAACTTATATCTTTAAAAATGTCAATAATTAAGGAATTACCTTGTATATTGTTAACTACTGACATTTTTACAAATATAAGCTCAGCCTGATGTTACACTCTTTAAGACCTTTCATTTGAGTACCCACATCATTTTTTCATATATTTTATATATTTATATATTTATATATATATGTATATATGAAAAATATATAAAAATGCATGTGGGTACTCAAATGAAAGCTCTTGATGAGTGTAACATCGGGATGAGCTTATATCTTTATAAATGTCAATATTTAAGGAAGTACAGGGCATTTTAACAAATACCTTGTGAACTATTGACATTTTCAAAGATATAAGCTCATCCTGACATTACACTCATCGAGACCTTTCATTTGAGTACCCACATCAATTTTTTATATATTTTATATATTTATATATTTTATATATATATATGTATATATGAAAAATATATTAAAAATGCATGTGGGTACTCAAATGAAAGCTCTTGACGAGTGTAATATCGGAACGAGCTTATATCTTTAAAAATGTCAATTGTTAAGAAAGTAAGACTATTTTCTAACCTGGTGGCGCTTCTGTCACTGAACTGGCCACTGGGTTGCAAGTCTTTAAGCCCGGCAATGTCCAGCACCCGGGCGACCTTAACCAAATTTTTCACGTTGCTCTCCGGGACTTCGATCTCCCCGTAGTACATGAAGTTCAGAACCGCCTTAAGGTCCTCCGGGTCGATGTCATGTAAGATTATCAAAGGGTGCGGGTGCTCGTTGTTCGTCAACAATCGGCGAAAGAACCCGCTTGTTGCTGACAAGATCATTTTATGACACTTGAAGGTCACGTTGTTCTTACATACCAGCGACAGGTCCACGAAGTGCTGCTTCTCGTAGCAGAAGTCCAACGTTGACGCCAAGTGCGATGAGAAGAAATCCCAACGTAAGTTTAACATCGCTTCTTCTTGCATTTTCTTTTTAACTTCCCGCTAAGAAAATTGAAAATTTTTTTTTTATTTTGATTGATTAATTTTTTTCTCTATCTGGAATTATATTTATTTATAAATTTCTGTAAGATTTATATTTAGTTATGTGATAGAATGTAAGTGTTAACTGTGCTGCTTTTTAAAGTTATTTTTAAATGCGACACGTATTACTGGTAACGTGGCTCCATTTATTGTAATTATAGAAATTACTTTTTTTATCAGTAATTGTTTATCATATGATAAATATTATCTAATATTTTTTACAATGTTTTTTTACATTAAAAAAAATTTTTTTTACAATAAAAAAAAAAAAATTTTTTTCACTAAAAAGAAAAAATTTTTTTTTCACAAAATTTTTTTTTTTTTAAAGAAATTTTAAATTCACATGATAAGTAAAGAAATTTTTTTTTTCACAAAAAATTGATTTTTTCTCTAACAATTTTTTTTTTGACAAAAAAATTTTTTTTTTTTGACATTGAAAAAAAAATTAATTTTATATTAAACAAAAAATTTGGCACTAAAAAAAAAAAAAAATTTTATTTAGACAAAAAAAAAAATATAAATTTTTTTTTAAGAAAAAAAAATTTTTTTTAGGAAAAAAAAATTTTTTTTAGGAAAAAAAAATTTATTTAGACAAAAAAAAAAATATATAAATTTTTTTTTAGGAAAAAAAAAATTTTTTTTTTTTTTTCAGAAAAAATTTTAAATTCACTAATTTTTATAAAATTTAGTATTATTAGCCACAAAAAATCCATAGTGATAAAATAAATGTATGAGTATTATATATTTGTTTTTTTTGTAAGTATTGTACATGCACATTCACATATTTTAATATACCTATGTATGTGTATAGTATCTCGGATATAAAAAGTAATAATATAAGCAAAAGCAATAAGAGCTAAATACTACCTATACTGTGTGTCTCTGTTACACCAAAGACTTAATAGCAAGTAGATACTGCTAAAAGAGTCAGACAGATTGTGTCTTGCCGACAATTTCTCAACATAAACTATACAAGAAATATATATAAATGTGGTATAAATATGGTAAGAAAATTCCTATTTTATCTACGGTAATTGTTGAGGTACAGAGAAAAAATTATAAATTTTTAGAAATTTATTTATTTATTTTGGGAGATTTTTGGTGATTTAATTTTTGAAGAATTTGTAAGAAGTAATTATGTTTATTTTGATTTTTTAAAATTTCAAGGTAAAAAATTTTAGATAGTTTTTAAATTAAGATTAATTAGTGGAAAATTATTTATTTTTATAAGAAAATTTTTAAGAGTTGAAAAGAAGGAATAGATTTTTATTGGTTTTTTAATTTAAGGAAGAAATATTGCAGTATTTTAGAGAAAAAATTTTAATATTTTAGAAATAAATAAATTGATGATTAATTTTAGTATTATTATTATTTTGTAAATAATTTTATCTATTATAAAATTAAAGTTAGGAATTTTGTAATTTCTTATTTCAAAAAAAATTTATTATTAATATAATTATTGTTATATTTATAATAAAATTAAAAAAATATAAAACAATATTTGATTGTAATTATATTTTTTAAAATTATTTTTTCAACATTTAATTCTTTGTAAATTATTAAATTTATCAAGAAATTTATTATTAATATTGAAAAAATAAAAATTGTTTATATAAACTTAAAAATATTTTTATTAAAAATGATCCATGTTCTATAAATCTAAAAATCAACAAATCTACTGCGCTTTTATCGAGTGTAAATATCAACTGCGTATATTAAAAGAAACATTTCAATATTGATCTTTTAAAAAGTGAGTACTACTAATTAAATTCTCCATAATTAATTGTAAATTAATATTTAACTTTGCTTTCAGCAGAGATTTAACAAAAATGTTGAAGCTTGTAATTTTAATGCTACTTATTGCATTGTTTATTTTTTTAAACAATGTTGACAGTTGTACAGGAAGACAGTGTTGTAAGTTTTTTTAATTTTAATATTATATTAATTATTTTTCTGTAAGTATTAAAAAAATTGAAGAAGAAAACTATTTTCTTCTTTAATTTTTACAAATTGAAAATTAATTTTTTTTTTAAATATTATAATTAATTTAATATATTTTTTTCTAATAATAATTTGATTCTTTTTGATTTATTAATTATAAACTAAATTTTTGTTTAAAAATTTAATTATAATAATTAAAAAAAAATTTGAAAAATCCAAAAGTGCACGCCTCATAATTTCATTTTCCTCAATAATCCGTTATAACTTATAACGTGATAAAAAATTATTTTTAGCGCGTCGTTGATGCGCGCGCAGCCCAGTCTCATTAAGCTGCGGCGGAAAAATAATAATTTTTTATATAAATTACGTACATAAGAGTTGAAAAATCTCATGAAGCTCATTTTGCACACCACTATCGATAGTGGCGGAAAGACTGATATTATATAGTTGAAACTTCCAACTTGGGTAGTCTCTTTCACTTCGTGCTGTGATGCGTTAGCATTATATTCTCTTAACATAAAGTGATCATTTTATAACTATCATAATAGTTTTCAATAATCTGGTGAGTTAATCATTGTATTATTATTATTATTATTATTATTATTATTATTATTATTATTATTATTATTATTATTACGCGTTACAGATGCTATAAGGGCGTATCAAAAAATTTTTAACTTCCCGCTAAGAAAATTGAAAATTTTCAAAAATCGGGAAGTTATTGGTTTTACCCCGTTTTTCGAAAATCGAGTTTTCATCAGATCTTGACGTTTTGAGGTCCTAGGAAGCTTTCCTGACTATTCCCTCGAGGGTGTAACTATGTCTGTATGTATGTGTGTGTGTGTGTGTGTAAGTATGTAAACCTCTTATAACTTTTGAACGGTTGAACCGATTTCATCGCGGTTGGTGCCATTCGAAAGGGCTTCGCCAAACTTAGATTTCCTGTTAATTTGAACCGATTCGGACCGATAGATTTTGAGAAATTTGGAGAAATCTAAAAAAAAGTAGGAAAAAAAATTTTTTCTGAAGTGGTTTTTTTGGGATAACTTTTAAACGGCTCAACCGACCGATTCTAAAACTAATCAGCTCTCAACCTTGAAAAACCACGTCGATCGCCACCAATCCGGTCAAAATCGGTTGATTCGTTCGAGAGATATCGTGAACGAAAGAAAACCAAAAAAGTGTTTTTCAGAGTTACTCCGAAATTTCTAGTTTGACCAATTGAAACTTAGAAATTATTTATAAGGCTTAAAAACTACGTAGAATGCCGCCATATATATATATATATATATATATATGCAGCTATATATATATATATATATATATATATATATATATATATATATATATGTATATATGAAAAATATATCAAAAATGCATGTTGGTACTCAAATGAAAGCTCTGGATGAGTGTAACATCGAAATGAGCTTAGATCTTTAGAATCATTAATAGTTAAGAAAATATGTGAAAATTTTTAACTTCCCGCTAAAAAAATTGAAAATTTTCAAAAATCGGGAAGTTATTGGTTTTACCCCGTTTTTCGAAAATCGAGTTTTCATCAGATCTCGACGTTTTGAGGTCCTAGGAAGCTTTCTTGACTATTCCCGCGAGGGTGTCACTATGTCTGTATGTATGTGTGTAAGTATGTAAACCTCTTATAACTTTTGAACGGTTGAACCGATTTCATCGCGGTTGGTGCCATTCGAAAGGGCTTCGCCAAACTTAGATTTCCTGTTAATTTGAACCGATTCGGACCGATAGATTTTGAGAAATTTGGAGAAATCTAAAAAAAAGTAGGAAAAAAATTTTTTTCTGAAGTGGTTTTTTTGGGATAACTTTTAAACGGCTCAACCGATCGATTCCAAAAACTAATCAGCTCTCAACCTTGAAAAACCACGTCGATCGCCGCCAATCTGGTCAAAATCGGTTGATTCGTTCGAGAGATATCGTGAACGAAAGAAAACCGAAAAAAGTGTTTTTTCAGAGTTACTCCGAAATTTCTAGTTTGACGAATTGAAACTTAGAAACTATTTATAAGGCTTAAAAACAACGTAGAATGCCGCCAACCGCGTAAAAATCGGTTCATTCATTCAAAAGTTATTGCGGTATGAACATTAAAAAATAGTGTTCTGTGAAACTTCTATCAGCCTTTTGAGCTCAAAGACCTACACAGCATCACAAAGGTATCTTTTTGAGCTCGGAGAGCTTAAAACAACACACAGATTGTACTTTTGAGCTCGAAGAGCTCAAAAAAGCGGCCAGGTATTAACAGAATTAGCGGGAAGTTGCAGGGATGGCCTTTAGGGTCAACCGTTTTCCTAATTTTTTTTTCGGGAAAAAAAAAAAAAAAAAAAAAAAAACAGAGTTTATTTCTAATGTATTTTTTAATATTAAGTAGCAAGTAACAAGTAGCAAGTAGCAAATTTACTCCTAATTTACACCTAAGTTACACCTAATTACTACTTTTTTGCTACTGACCGTATACCTATCCCTGCATGAAAACACACCGCACGGGAGGGGTATTTTAGCCAACATATTTTAGCCTGAGACGTCGAGAAATGCAAGAAAAAATTTTTTTCAAAATTAAATTTTTTTTTTTTTTTTTCAATTAAATTTTTTTCAAGTCCAAAAAATATTTTAATTTGAGAAAAAATTTTCTTGCATTACTGCACGTTCCATGCAAAAATACGTCGATTTCCGAAAAAAAATTTTTTATGCGTCCTCACGGCATCCGAGGTAGGTCCAGGGAACCATAAGGGCGTATAAATTTTTTTTTTTTTGCATTTCTGCACATTTCCCGTGTATAAATGATATGATATCATTATGACGCTGATAACGAATATCGTAAAGCCATATCAATAAATTTGAAGCCTGTAATAAGTAAAATACTTATGGAAATAAATTTTTTTTTAACTAGATTATAAAATTTTTATTTTTCTTATTGGAGAAAGAAAATTTCTAGTAATTTGATGATGTTTTATTATAAAATTTGATCTACACGGATAGGTCACATGGGGATTCATGACCAATCCATAGTGACAAGCGCATAATTTCATACTGAAGTCATAATAGTATCTGCGTAAACTCATGATGGAATCAGGCTGAAATTTTTCAAATTCATTATGATATTGTAATGATATTGTTGCCTTTTATTCATAATTCAAGAAAAAAATTTTTTATTATTGTTGGAAATTCGTTAGGATAGTATCTCCATGATGATATTAACATAATTTCATTATGAAATCATAATGATATTGAATTGAATTCAAAATTTAATGATATAAAGTTATTGAGTCATAACTATATACAGGAAATAATGCAAAATAATTAAATTATAGAAATTTTTAGGACGATATAAATTGTTTTCAAAATAAAAAATAATTATCTTAAGACGAAAAAATTTTTTCAGTTAAAAATTTTTTTTAAACCAAGATAGTCAATGTTTTTCTAAATATTCTTTCAAGTTAAGAAAGTCAAGAAGGAAAGTTGAGTAGTTCAACAGTATAGTGCATGATAAAAATACTGATTTCCTCTGATTAACAGAAAAAATGAAAATTTTACTAATCTACTTAAAAAATATTCGTTCTCACAGGTATTTTACTTATTACGGGTTTTTAAAGTATTGATATGGCTCTTATATGAATCTCATGTTAGTGCCAATATATGAGATTCATTATAATATTCATTGTGAGTTTCATAATGATATCATATCATTTTTACACGGGTTCGGACAAAAATACGTCGATTCTCGGAAAAAATTTTTTTATAGGCTCTTATGGCTTTTCACTGGTACCTTTTGCCGGTATACGCCCTTATAACATCTGGAACGCGATTATTATTATTATTATTATTATTATTAGGATCGGGAGTATTCGGCTTAGAGTAATAATAATAACTATCTATCTTTATCAATAAACACCGATCTTCGAGTCAAATATATATATATATATATATATAGCATATGCATATATATATATATATATAGCATATATATATATATATATATATATACATATATATATATATATAGCATATATATATATATATATATATATATACATATATATATATATATACATATATATATATATATATACATATATATATATACGCATGTATATATGTATATATATATATGTATTCTCCCTTTATTATTACGTTATTATTATGCTATAAACTAATGTTATATTATTTTATATTAGAACTGCTGAACTTCATCATGATACTGTATTATCATTTACTTTGTATTTACTGTACTTATTATTTTGTACTATTTTGTATTATTTGATGATGGTCCTGAGGGAGCCTAGGCTCCAGGACTAAATAAACATTTATCTATCTATCTATCTATCTATATATATATATATATATATATATATATATATATATATATATACATATATATATATATATATATATATATATATATGCTCATTATATATGCTCATATATATATATATATATATACATATATATATACATATGCATATATATATATATATATATATATATATATATATATATATATATATATATATATATATATATATATATGTATATATAAATATATTAAATACCTTAAATATTAAAAGCCTTGGCCAAAAGAGACTTACTCAGTGCAACTTAATAGGTAACTGGAAGGTAGTTACGGACAGTATTTCAGATAGCTTAACTGATAGAGCATTTGGCGCGTAACCAAAAGATCCAGGTTCGAGTCCTGATCTGGGCTGTCTGAATTATTTTTTCAGTTACTGAAAAAAGTTACACTGAGTAAAAATGACATCTTTCTCTAACAATAATTGTCGATAAACGAATTTTAATTGTGAATTTCACCGAAATTTTCTCTGATGGTATGAGACCTCATACCGATAAAATATTATATTGAAGAAGTAATAATTAAAAATTAGTCATTCTTCAAGAATTTGGATCGGGAGTATACGGCTTAGAGTAATAATAATAACTATCTATCTTTATTATTATTATTATTATAATTATCATTCTTTTTTTTTATTTTTCATTTTGTTCTTGGAAATTAATTTATTTGCCTTTTGCCATAAAGGCCATTAGCTTCTGTGTTGATTTCAGCTAAACTGCTATGAGTAATAACGATAACATACATTACTTATACACTGAGAAAACAGTTTGTTTGGCTCAAATGCGCAGTTTTATTTGAAATAAGTTAAAAATATATATTGAATGTTAACAAATTTCTTTTGTTAGATTTGTTAACTATAAACAAATCTGGATTTCATTCAAATATACTGTAACTTTGTCTCAAATAAATATTTCTTGTGATATTTAAATAAGAGATTTATTTATAGTTAACGAGCCTCATTTCAAGAGCGGTTTATAGTTGATTTTCAAACGTGTTTTTCTCATGTATGTGATAAAATTTCGAAAAAAAATTAAATTATCTATCGAAGAGCGAAGCGCTTTTTTGGAAAATTTTCATTTATTTATGCATAAAATGCATTTTAAGATTCCATTTGTTGTACAAGTATGACAGAGATACTTTCGTTTGTCCAATAGAGGGCAAGAGAGAGGAAAAATGTAAACCCTTCTTAAATGAACTGTTTTCTCAGTGTAGACATTTTGCTTTTGGTTCTTTCTATTACAAAGCACACTCTGTATAATATAATATTTTATGTATCTTTTGGCTGTTAGGAGACTTTGTCCTACAATCAGCAATTAAATTACATTATTATTTTTTTTTTTTTTTTTCAAGATTACCAACAAAAGTCTCTCATTTTCTTCTTTAATAAAAAATTTTTAAGAGTAAGGCATAAAAAATGGAAAACGCTTACAAACAAATAAAGGGAAATCTTTCAATTATTGAAGTTCTGAAAAATGATACTCACCAGAAAAAAATAGCAATTAAAGGTAAATTTAATCGTAAGAATGCCATAATTGTTCTCTCGAGGAAAAGTTTTTCCAGTGATATTTTGGAATTGAAACAAAAAATTTTTAATGAAGAAACGATTTTTGAGCTTAAAGACAGTAATGACAAAGAATGTCATTTTGAGGTAACTCTGACTAATGAAACTAACGGTAATTAAATTTTAATTATTTTTCCCAATTTTTTATTTTTTCAAATTATAAATCTTATTATTCAGTTTAACCCTTCAGTACTCTCGCTATGAGATTTTCTCTCACGCTCATCAATAACTCAAATTATCTTTCAAATTTCAAATGGAATGACTATATGATTTTTTTTCTATCTGCCAAAAAATTAATATTATTTCAGACTGCAATATTATTATCCACAGATTCGGTAGAATCTGGCGCCAAGTTCCGTTCAAATCCGTTGTAAACGGAGCGCCAGACTACCGACTGTGTTTACTGTAAGCAGAACGGTATTTCGAGGTTGCAAAATTTTATTTAATTATATGGTTCTCCTTTTTCCAAAATAATATATTATAAAAGTAATTTATACTTTATTTTACTGATATTAATTAATTATAATCAATTATAACACTTAATTCACTTAAAATTATTAAATTTTATCAGCACAAACTATAGTAAGCCCAGAAATTTCGATCCTGACTTTTTTTCGATGGGGAATATCAGCGCCACAGACTAGATAAAATAAAAATGTGTAGTAATCCTTCCTATAGACACGCAACTACAGTAAAAAGTGATTCATAGCTTGCATCTATGGCCGCCAGGGTGCACTGGAATTACATCTACATAAACTGTAGCTTTAAGGGGATAGTTTGCAGTAAAAAATGCAGTCAACACGAGATTTAAGTTGTTATCAATTGTAAATTTTCATTATAATTACAAAAAATACTAAAATCCGAACAAAAACAGTTTCACTGTAAAAAAGTCGCACCAAGTCCACGTTCATAAGACTATTAGGAAAAAAATTTTTTTTTCTTTACAAAAGATACAAAATAAAAAATTAAAAATCCGAGTAACCGATATGATTGTTTATGATTTTCGGAAATTAAAAAAATTTTTTGTAAATTTAAAAATTAAAAAATTTTAGAACGTACTTGGTGTGCGTCATTGTGTATTTCAATTTTTTTAAAGTCCTAGTAAATAGATTTTACGAATTTCATTAAAAGTAAAATATTTTGCAACCGCGCACACTAAATACGTTCTAAAATTTTTTTTTAATTTTTAAATTTACAAAAAAATTTTTTTTAATTTCCGAAAATCATAAACAATCATATCGGTTACTCGGATTTTTTAATTTTTTTATTTCCCTCGCGGTTTCGGAATCACTGTAAAATCACAGTGAAATTTTAGTGAGATTATAGTAAAAAGATAGTGCGACCATGATGAAATTACGGTGAAATCACCATAATTTTGTGCCATTCGGTTACTGTAGTTTTATGGTCATCTCACAGTGGTAATGCTGTGAGTTTAGAGTGGTACCACTGTTAATTTACAATGAATCCACAGTGAATCTACGGTGAATTCACAATGAATCCACAGTGAATTTATGGTGAATTCACAATGAATCCACAGTGAATTTATGGTGAATTCACAGTGAATTCACCGGGGTAAAAATAATTGTATATAATTATTTCCATGAAAAAAAAAATATCTGTCGGGAGCAGGAATCGAACCGCGAACCTCATACTCGGAAGACTGACTTGCTACCAATTGACCTAAGAGAACATCGCGAGAAAATATGTTCGTGTGAACTACAAGTCCTGCATATGTTATATAAATGACTATTTTTTTTTTCGTTACATATAATTATATAAGAATCATAAATAATTTTTCGAAATTGCAAAAACCATCTCATATTATTACATATAATTATATATTAATCATATATAATTATTCGAAATCGCAAAAACCATTACATATAATTATGTATAATTATACATGATTATATATAGTTATATATAATTATACATGATTATATATAATCACAAAAACCATTATACATAATTATATTTAAATTAGATGTAATTATATATTAATCATATACAATTTTCTTACCCCGGACCCAATGAGTTCACAGTGAAATTACTATGAATTCACAGTGAAACTCTATCATGAACTAACGGTGTTACAACTATCAGATCATTCTGAAGTCACGGTTAAATCATGGTAAAACGACGGTGAAATCACAGTGAAATTACTATGAATTCACTGTGGAACTATTGTGAACTCACGGTGTTATCTCTGTGAGACTACCATGAATCTACAGTGATACCACCACTAAACCATAGTGACGAAATGGCACAAAATCACTGTGAATTCACTATGAAATTACCGTGAACCCACAATAGATTTACGGTGAAGACGATTTCACTGTGAATTCACTGTGATTTCATAGTAATTCCGAAACTGCGAGGGTTTGTATCTTTTTGTAAAGAAAAAAAAAATTTTTTTTCCTAATAGTCTTATGAACGTGGACTTGGTGCGACTTTTTTACAGTGAAACTGTTTTTGTTCGGATTTTAATTGTTCTATACTATAAAAAAATAAAATAAATTTTATTAACTCTGTGAGATATTTTCTCATCGCAATAGTAAAGTAGGGGGGTCAGAATTTAAAAAATCGGGTCTGATAGGTACAGCGGAGGTTTCCGTAAGAGTGCATTTATGTTTGGATGTATTATTATTAATTATTATTTTTAAATAAGTCAATTTTTTTTGTTTTAAAAAATTTATCTTGTTTGAGATTTTTTAAATTAAAGGGGCTATAAGCATGCGTGCGCTCCCACAAAAGGCGTGAGAGTTTTTCTCATCGCGCGAGTAATGATAGTAAATCATTTTGCGAGAGTGCTGAAGGGTTAAAAGTTATTGATTTAAATTTAATTTAAAAAGATATAGATGCAACTATAAAGTGTCCTGCTGAAGATAAAGAATTTAAAGAATTTAAATTAGCTGAGTATTGGTTCATCGAAGAAACTCCAGAACTTTATAAGAACGTCACTCTACCTTTTATAAACGAGAAGATACTACCGAAAGATAATCTCAAAGTTTGTAAACTTTTTTTATTAACTAAGCTATTTAACGACTTTTAAACAAAATTTTTATAAAAAAAATTTTTTCTAGTGGGTCTACGATTTATTAAGTGGTAAAAAAGAACAAGAACGTACACTCCATATTGATAAAGATGAATCAACCGGATATGTATTAGTAAAAGATTCAAAATGGCGAAGCAAGGAAATTTCAGAGATGCATTATGTTGCCTTTACTCAACAGAAACTGATGACTATTCGAGACTTGAATGAAACTCACCTTCCCTTACTGAAAAAAATTAAGAAAGAAGGCACTGAAATTATTACAAAAAAGTATCCAGTGTTAGCTGCAAATTTGAGAATATATTTTCTTTATTTACCGAGGTTTTATCATCTTCATGTTCATTTCATTACCAATACTGCAGATGACGCAAGTAAATTTATTTAATATATTTTTATATTTAAGTTTATATACACAGTAAAAAAATTTTCGTAAAATTTAACATAAAATTTTGTGTAGATGATTTTTAACTTCCCGCTAAGAAAATCGAAGATTTTCAAAAATCGGGAAGTTATTGTTTTCACCCCGTTTTGCAAAAATCGAGTTTTCATCAGATCTCGACATTTGAAGGTCACAGGAAGCTTCCCTGACTATCCCCGCGAGGTTGTCACGGCGTCTGTATGTGTGTGTGCGTGTGTGTGTGTGTGTGTGTGTGTGTGTGTGTGTGTGTGTGTGTGTGTGTGTGTGTGTGTGTGTGTGTGTGTGTGTGTGTGTGTGTGAAAGTATGTGAACCGCTTATAACTTTTGAACGGCTTGACCGATTTCATCGCGGTTGGTGCCATTCGAAAGAGCTTGACTAAACTTAGATTTTAAAAATTATTTGGACCGATTCAGATCAATAGATTTTGAGAAATCTTAAAAAAACTGAAAAAAAAATTTTTTTCAAATGTGGTTTTTTTGGAATAACTTTTAAACTGCTTAAAGGTTCAATTCCAAAAACTAATCAGCTCTTAACCTCAAAAAACCACGTCGATCGCCACCAGTCCGGTCAAAATCGGTTGATTCGTTCGAGAGATATCGTGAACGAAAGAAAACCGAAAAAAGTGTTTTTTCGGAATAACTCCAAAATTCACAATGGTCATCGAAGTCACAAATAACTTGAGTTGTAATCATAAATATCTCAATATTATTAGGCATCATCACTATAATATTATGGGAATGGTTCCTATAATATTATAGAAACTATTCCTATATATTATGGGAATCATGCCGATATTACAGTTATAATTATAGGTATCGTTCCTATAATTATAGGAACTATACCCATAATTATAGTAACATTTCCCAAAAATTATAGGTACAATTCCCATAATTTAAGTTATCGCTCTTAAAATGGTATAGGAAAACATTTCATTAAAATTATAGGAATGATTTCCATATTTTTCTCTCCGTGTGGCCATGTGTGCAGAGACAAATCTTTTAACGTTGGAAGAAAGAAGGATCTGTGCTTCTGTACTTATTATGACGAGCATTCTGTCTAATAATATAGAATGTCCCAGATTCCTTGAAATTATACCTATACAAGTACCTCAAAGATTACTACGCTCTGATCAGCCTTTCTATCCACCAAAAATTAAAAATAATTTCACTTCATCATCACCATTATATAGAATGATTAATGCATGTAACATTATTGTACGTCAAAGTAATAATTTTGACCTGCTTGAGTCTTCTTCATCAATTAGTCCCAGTGCCCTTGCATCACTGGTAGTTAACACTAGATGAAAATAGTATCACTAAAACAATTAGGTTTGTAAATTATATCTTTATATTAATAATAATGTAAATTATATCTTATATTATGTAATAATTTCATCCAGCATTAGTGTATTAATGTATTAAAATTTCTTTAAAATTCTATGTAAGTTTCTGTTATTATTGAATAACTCAATAATTGTTAAGTATTTTGCTAACCGTTAACGCGCCTCTTGTATTACATATTGTAAATCAGAATTCTCTGTAATTGGCCTTCGGGCTGTTGAGATGTTTTCAAGTAATAAATAAATAAATAAATAAACATAAATTTTGTGTTGGTTGGCCAGTAACATTAAAAAAGTGTAGTTTTACTTTGAATTAACACTTGAGTGTGTTAAAAAATGGATGGATTGATCAATACAAACCGTTTGTGTAGAATTAACATAAATTTTATGTAAAAAAAAACATCTACACAAAATTTTATGTTAAATTTTACGAAAATTTTTTTACTGTGTATATATTTGTACGGCTTATTTGTATAATAAGCCGTAATTGATAAAAAAATCAAAATTTTCTACAGTTACCATGTTGGATCGAATGCATTTGCTATCTACAGTAATCAATAATATTGAACTTATGCCAGACTATTATCAAAAAGCTACTTTAGGAATTCGACACTGTTATAAGAGTCCATTTTATTATTATCAAAACTATCTTAATAAAAAGGAAGCAGCTGAGATCAAACCAACAATAAAAAAATGACGAATTTAAAAAAAAAAAAAAAAAAACGAAAGTAAGGTAAAAGACCCAATACCGGAACGACGAAGGGTACATGACTGATTTTTATTACTTAGAAAATATTCAAATGGTTCATTAGTAATAATAATTCATCCAATCATATAGAATAAACATGTAGTTACACGAAAATAATTAAATTTATCAATTTTGTCGAATTTAATATTAAAAAAAAACATGTTTTTTGAAAAAGTCTAAAAGACCCAGTATCGGAACACCTTAAATGCCTAGTCCCAATACCGGAATATGGTTGACCCAATACCGGAACGATAAATAAAACTAATTTTTTTAATCTAAAGAGTCCGCTTTTCGTAAGCTGGATTAATTAAATAATTAATTAACAAATCATAATACTTTATGTGAATTTTTCTGAATTTATAAAACGAATTTATAAAATGTTATCTTCAACTTAACTTTCGGCATTCTACTACTACCTATAAAAAATTAAGCAAAACGGGGTGAAAACAATAACTTCTATAACGTGGTTATATCTAGAAATATCTAGATATAATTTTATAGCTATAACACCAGCGGTCACCCATCCAACTATTAACCCTACTCAATTCTGCTTAACTTTGGTGATCTCCGTGCGTCTTGAAGTGTCTGTCTACTGTGCTGCTGTCTTAGATAGTCGTTATTCATAATTTATTTATTTTACCGAATTTCATTATAATATAACACTTATTTAAATAATAAAATAAATAATGATTTTACTATTAGGTAGTAGCAGAGCAGACCAAAACATCTCATAGGAAATGTGACAAATTTTGTATTTCAGAATTATTTAAACGTAATTATAAACATCATTTTACACTTTTTGTGATTACCAAAAAATTTTTTTCAAAGAAAAAATTTTTATGTCTGTTAATTATATATAAGCATATATAATTATATATACTTATACATAATTATATATGGGACTATATACAATCCTGCATGGTTGTATATTGCTCCATATATAGTCATATATAATTATATATGATTATATATAACCTCATATACAATTCCATATATAATCATGTATGATTATATATAATTCTATATACTTATATATAATTGTATATGGAACTATATATAATCCTGCATGGTTGTATATTGCTCCATATATAGTCATATATAATTATATATAACCTCATATACAATTCCATATATAATCATGTATGATTATATATAATTATATATAATTGTATATGGAACTATATATAATCCTGCATGGCTGTATATTGCTCCATATATAGTCATATATAATTATATATAACCTCATATACAATTCCATATATAATCATGTATGATTATATATAATTATATATATAATTGTATATGGAACTATATATAATCCTGCATGGTTGTATATTGCTCCATATATAGTCATATATAATTATATATAACCTCATATACAATTCCGTATATAATAATGTATGATTATATATAATTGTATATGGAACTATATATAATCCTGCATGGCTGTATATTGCTCCATATATAGTCATATATAATTATATATAACCTCATATACAATTCCATATATAATCATGTATGATTATATATAATTGTATATGGAACTATATATAATCCTGCATAGTTGTATATTGCTCCATATATAGTCATATATAATTATATATAACCTCATATACAATTCCATATATAATCATGTATGATTATATATAATTGTATATGGAACTATATATAATCCTGCATGGTTGTATATTGCTCCATATATAGTCATATATAATTATATATAACCTCATATACAATTCCGTATATAATAATGTATGATTATATATAATTGTATATGGAACTATATATAATCCTGCATGGCTGTATATTGCTCCATATATAGTCATATATAATTATATATAACCTCATATACAATTCCATATATAATCATGTATGATTATATATAATTATATATAATTGTATATGGAACTATATATAATCCTGCATGGCTGTATATTGCTCCATATATAGTCATATATAATTATATATAACCTCATATACAATTCCATATATAATCATGTATGATTATAGTAGTTAAGAGCTTTATTTGTATCACAATTATGTGTTTTACAAAAATATTTTAAATATTACATATTATATACAGAAGTATTTTTTTACAAACTAAATTCTCCACATTCATACTACATATTACATATTAGGTATCAGACTTTGGTAACATCAATTATTATTCTCAATTATAATTTTTTGCCTTTCCAGCTTCTATGTTAATTGTCCAATAAAACTAATATTTTACTTTTATTTTTATTATATTATTATATTTGCATCACATTTCTTTTTATTATTCTATCAATTCTTTATAATTATATTTGTATCACAGACGCATCCCACTTTTTATTTTGTTATATGCTTTCTTTCTCATTTATCCCCTCCAGTTTTCCATCCCTCTTCATGTATGATTATATATAATGATATATATAATTGTATATGGAACTATATATAATCCTGCATGGTTGTATATTGCTCCATATATAGTCATATATAATTATATATAACCTCATAAAAGAAAATTCTTGAAGAAGAACTAAATTAAATATTTTTTTTTAATTTTTCATATAAAAAAAATCCTGTAAAAAAATTTTTTTATAAATTTTTATCAATAATTTTATATAAAATTATTTTTGGATCAAAAATTTTAAATAATATTTTATGAATATTTTTGTATAAGGTAAAAGCCCCAATTATTGACGGGGGTCTAAATATTGACACCCTAAATTATTTTTAAATATATTAAATTATCTGTAATAAGAATAACGATCAAATAAATTTTTATTAAATTCTAATTAATTAAAAAATTGAAAAAAATCACATTCAGTTCAAAATATTAAATATTAATTATTAAAAAAAAATAAAGTTAGCACCAGTTCATCAAATCAGCTTACGAGCGTCTATTTTCTTAACAACTTTGATTAGAAAAGCATTTTTTTTAACTGCCGAGTTTAAATTAATTTTTTCATGTAATTATATGATCTATTTCTGGAGTTCCTCAAGGGTCAGTTCTAGGACCCATATTATTTCTATTAGTTATGAACTCTGCGGCTAAACGACTCACTTATACAAATCATGGTTTATTTACTGATGATAAATATATTTCTTTACATTGTTATAGTCATCAAATCCATGAAGCTACTAGACAGTTGAACCTAGATGCTCAAGCAGTAGTTGATTCGGCCAGAGATAATGGGTTAGAAGTAAATCTACTTAAAACTAAAGCAATGGTAATGGGATCAAATAACAAAGTAAAAGCTCTTATGCGAGAAGGTATTCTAAAGCTAGAAATTGATGGTGTACCTCTACCTTATATTGAATCAATCAAGTGCCTTGGAGTTCATTTTACGTGTAATTTATCGTGGAACTTACACACATCAAAAACTATAAGTAAAATCAATTCGGCATTATATAGCCTGAAATTACGTAGAAATTACACTTCATCAATTAAAAAATTACTTGTATCGGCAACTATTTTACCGTTAATTGATTATTGCTCTATAGTATTATTAAATGCAACTGATGAAAATGATTGTAAACTCCAGCGTTCTTTAAATTCAGCAATTCGCTTCATCTTCAATTTAAAGCGAGATGAACATGTCTCGCCTTATAGACGTGAACTGGGATGGCTCTCGATAAAGAGTCGTCGAATTTATTTTACTTGTTGTTACTTTTATAAATTATTAGAATTTGGTAAACCTAGCTATTTGCGCGAATTATTTAAAGAAGACCTTACTGTAAGACGATCTGAGAGACTAGCAGCCAAGAAAAATAATATTCTCTTTAAGGTAGTACCCTCGCCAGAGTCGTTTTCTTAGGATTTTTTTTTAACTTCGGCAGATTAATATTCATATAATTCTGCGTCGATTGGCGCAATTTGAAAATTTTTGACCATTTAGTTTCAGAGATATTGAATTTCAAAGTTTGAGTTTTGAACGCTCTTTTACATTGCGGTATACGGGATATCGAAAAGTTTACCTACAAACATTTTTATAGCTCAGAAACTTTTCTTAGGATTCTTTTAAAAAACTAGAGTAACATTAACTAACAACTAAACAATTTTTTAAAAATAATTTCATTGATAATTACCACACAGTTTCAGAGATATTTATTAATAAGTAATGAAAATTTACCAGACTTTAGCCGAGGAGGGATACGTTAATAAAACTGTGGCAACAACGCAAGTTTTGTGAGCCGCGAAAAATATGAGACGCGCATGCGCTGAAAAATTTGAAAAGTTTAATTTACTTTAAGTGTAACATTATAGTTATTAATTTTATTTATTTAAAAAAAAGTAACAATGATTATTTTATGAAAATAAGTATTTTTCTATATTTATAAAAATTCAAAAGTTAATAAGTTGAATATAATAATATATATTAATCTTTCATAAGTTATAAAAATAATAGTCAGATGAAATAATAAAAAATACTAAAATTTAAAATCCGTAAATACATCAACATAAAAAGTTCAACTACTGATTTTTCTGAAAGAACAAAACAATATTGTCAATTATTTTCTTTCTATTTGTTATTTGCATATTTGCTAGTGATTTCTGTCGTTTTTCAAGGACTTTTTTTTATGAATCGTCCTTTATAAGTCAATTTTTCAGACATTGTAATTATATTTCCGAATAAATGTATGTAAATAAATAAATAAACGCATGTGTCAAAACAGAGGTTAATCTACAGTTAGTCCAAAACACTACAGTATAACCACTATAAAATATCTTAACGCTCACGCAGTGTTGCCAGACTTTTCAAACGATCAGTTTCTCGTTTGTGATTGGCTAAAATAAGTACATAAACAGCAAAAAGTTTTAGGCTTGTCAATAATGACTCTAAAGTATATGTACCATACACTCTAGCACAAACTTTTGACGACGGAAGTCGCGAGGGTACTACCTTAAATTCCCAAATTTCAGTACCACTCATTATGAGTCTTCTTTCGTAATTACAGTTATACGATTATGGAAAGAACTACCAGAGGACATTATAAATTCATCAAGCTTGGAGGTTTTCAAAAATAAAATTTTTGATTATTTATTTAATTTAGATGTTTGATCATAAACTGTTGTAAATGCTTCTATCATTATTTTATTAATCTTCAAACTTCGTTAACCTTCTTTATATAGCTTCTTTTTAATTTAAAGTTTCCTACCTGTCTCTTTAGTAACATCAAAGATTCTTAAAATTATTAGTTAATTCTTTATAAATTAAATTTTTATATTAATTTTTAATGTAGTATATAATATTATCACCTATCTAAAAATATTATTGTGTAAAATACTCTAAATATTTATAAGTTAAACTGCACAATAATGTAAAATTATATGTATACTTACTCTTTGTCATTCGGCAACTGCCTTGACATAATTTTGTTAATAAACTAAAACTAAACTAAACTATTTTTTTTTTAATTAACAATATATGAAATATTTATAAAATTAAATAATCGAAATTAATTGTATGCTTTATGATTTTTAAATAATGGGAGTCAATAACTAGTTCATAATTTTTATGGTGAATCCCATATTGACAGCCAGTCGACAGCGCTATGACGCCTTTTTTTTTAAGTATAAAATACGTTATATACGCGATTATATTCAAGGCTTTTAACTGTCAAATAACTCGGCGTGTTTTAGTGTTAAATAAGTTTTTAAATAAATTGTTATATTTTTCATAATAATTATTCATTCATAGAAATTATTATTAATTAACTTTAATAATATTGATCCACAGATTCGGTAGAATCTGGCGCCAAGGTCCGTTCAAAAATCCCGTTGTAAACGGAGCGCCAGACTACCGACTGTGTTTACTGTAAGCAGAACGGTATTTCGAGGTTGCAAAATTTTATTTAATTATATGGTTCTCCTTTTTCCAAAATGATATATTATAAAAGTAATTTATACTTTATTTTACTGATATTAATTAATTATAATCAATTATAACACTTAATTCACTTAAAATTATTAAATTTTATCAGCACAAACTATAGTAAGCCCAGAAATTTCGATCCTGACTTTTTTTCGATGGGGAATATCAGCGCCACAGACTAGATAAAATGAATATGTGTAGTAGTCCTTTCTATAGACACGCAACTACAGTAAAAAGCGATTCATAGCTTGCATCTATGGCCGCCAGGGTGCACTGGAATTACATCTACATAAACTGTAGCTTCAAGGGGATAGTTTGCAGTAAAAATGCAGTCAACACGAGATTTAAGTTGTTATCAATTGTAAATTTTCATTATAATTACAAAAATACTAAAATCCGAACAAAAACAGTTTCACTGTAAAAAGTCGCGCCAAGTCCACGTTCATAAGACTATTAGGAAAAAAAATTTTTTTTCTTTACAAAAGATACAAAATAAAAATTAAAAAATCTAAGTAACCGATATGATTGTTTATGATTTTCGGAAATTAAAAAATTTTATTGTAAATTTAAAAATTAAAAAATTTTAGAACGTACTTGGTGTGCGTCATTGTGTATTTCAATTTTTTTAAAGTCCTAGTAAATAGATTTTACGAATTTCATTAAAAGTAAAATATTTTGCAACCACGCACACTAAATACGTTCTAAAATTTTTTTTTTATTTTTAAATTTACAATAAAATTTTTTTTAATTTCCGAAAATCATAAACAATCATATCGGTTACTTTTTTATTTTGTATCTTTTTGTAAAGAAAAAAAAAATTTTTTTTTCCTAATAGTCTTATGAACGTGGACTTGGCGCGACTTTTTTACAGTGAAACTGTTTTTGTTCGGATTTCATTTTACTATCCCTCGCAGTTTCGGAATTACTATGAAATCACAGTGAATTCACAGTGAAATCGTCTTCACCGTAAATCTACTGTGGGTTCACGGTAATTTCATAGTGAATTCACAGTGATTTTGTGCCATTTCGTCACTATGGTTTAGTGGTGGTATCACTGTAGATTCATGGTAGTCTCACAGAGATAACACCGTGAGTTCACAATAGTTCCACAGTGAATTCATAGTAATTTCACTGTGATTTCACCGTCGTTTTACCATGATTTAACCGTGACTTCAGAATGATCTGATAGTTGTAACACCGTTAGTTCATGATAGAGTTTCACTGTGAATTCATAGTAATTTCACTGTGAACTCATTGGGTCCGGGGTAAGAAAATTGTATATGATTAATATATAATTACATCTAATTTAAATATAATTATGTATAATGGTTTTTGTGATTATATATAATCATGTATAATTATATATAACTATATATAATCATGTATAATTATACATAATTATATGTAATGGTTTTTGCGATTTCGAATAATTATATATGATTAATATATAATTATATGTAATAATATGAGATGTTTTTGCAATTTCGAAAAATTATTTATGATTCTTATATAATTATATGTAACGAAAAAAAAAATAGTCATTTATATAACATATGCAGGACTTGTAGTTCACACGAACATATTTTCTCGCGATGTTCTCTTAGGTCAATTGGTAGCAAGTCAGTCTTCCGAGTATGAGGTTCGCGGTTCGATTCCTGCTCCCCGACAGATATTTTTTTTTTTTCATGGAAATAATTATATACAATTATTTTACCCCGGTGAATTCACTGTGAATTCACCATAAATTCACTATTAGTTCATTGTGAATTCACCGTAAATTCACTATTAGTTCATTATTGAATTCACCGTAGATTCACTGTGGATTCATTGTAAATTCACAGTGGTACCACTCTAAACTCACAGCATTACCACTGTGAGATGACCATAAAACTACAGTAACCGAATGGCACAAAATTATGGTGATTTCACCGTAATTTCATCATGGTCGCACTATCTTTTTACTATAATCTCACTAAAATTTCACTGTGATTTTACAGTGATTCCGAAACCGCGAGGGATGGTACATTTCAATTTCTACCATTTACTATGTCTGATTTCATTTGTTTCGGAAATTACTATGGGCCATTGTAAAATTTTATTCTGAGTCAATAAGGTTCACTAGTAATATGCACCATTGTAATATCTAAAATCCATGCAGAATAAAAAATAATGGAAATTTCTCACCGTGTGGAATAAACTACCAATAGACTGTACAAATGAATGTATTTTTAAGGAATTTCGGAGTTCATGCTTTAATTTCTATCTGTCGAATTTAAAAGAATAACTGATTGATTGATAAATGTGTAATGATGTGATGATGATAGTGCATTATTATTTACTTTTTACTTTTTACTTTTTATATTTTATATATGATTATAAATTTATACCATATACTTTTTGTATTAAATAATTGTATCTGTGATGGCCGCAAGGAGCCTAGACTCCATGGCCAAATAACAATAAATAAAATAAAATAAATAAATAATATTTTTGTATTATTATTGCAAATAATTATAATTGCAATGTAGAAAGTTTAAAAAATAAAAAAAGTAATTTTTAAAACACAATTTTGTTAAATAAAGTAAAAATAAAAAAATAATTAAATGACAGTTAATTTTCATAACAAACAAAATTTAAATTTTCGCCAGAAGGTGTCGCTTTAGTAACAAGTAACGTGGCGGCGTGAGTGGCGGGTGGCCGAGTGCGTCAGTACCAGTAACTGTTTTCAGATCCGTCAGTAAATCGCGAGCATTCAAAGCGGTCAGTTTACTATTTTTATACCTTGAATATATTTTTTACACCTTTGTAAGCAGACATTATTATAATACATACCAGTGAGAGGTTTACACCCACGCTTAGTGCCTTTATAATAATACATAATAATTATTAAACTGTTTACCAACACAAAGCATTTATTTCTCGTGATCGTGATCGTGGATTAAAAGGATAAACGCGATGGCGGACGAGGGACATGAAAATGGTACCAGCAACGGCGAAGTTCCTGAAATCGAACTCATAATCAAGGTAATTATTTAATTATACATTTTAATGCTAATTACTCGTGATATTTATTTATTTATTTTTTTTTATTTAAATTATATTATTTTTACTTTTAGGTTTTTATTTTAAAGTAAAGCCGCGTTTACACGCACGCGTTACCGAATTTTGTCCGTTAAATAAAAGTTACACCCGGAATTCTCTAGAGCATGACGTTAATTTACTGAAAAATATTACACAAATATTACTCCAAGATTTTTATGGAATTCTTTGATTTTTTTTTATAATAATTATTGTTTGTGCACTGACTAATTTTAAGATTAGATTTTCTTGGCGATGACTAATCACTTAGATCTTTTATTTTCTTTATTAATTTATTCTCAGATGCTAATTTTTCCGAGCCTTCCAGCTATCAATTATTATTTTTATTTTTATCCACGCACTACAACGCATTTATGCTGATAAATTGTTCTATTAATATTTTTAAGAGAGTCGGAAAAAATTATATATTAATTTTTTTTTATATAAATTAAGAAAATTTTGCTTTATTAAATAGCTTTTGTTGAATTGTACGGTACTTTCTTAAATATTGACGTTTTTAAAGATATAAGCTCATCTTGATGTTATACTCATCAAGAGCTTTCATTAGAGTACCCACATGCATTTTTGATATATTTTTTATGTATATATATATATATATATATATATAATATATATCTATAAATATATAAAATATATTTTTAAAGATATAAGCTCATTCCAAGGTTACACTCATCAAGAGCTTTCATTTGAATACCTACATGGCATTTTTTATATATTTTATATATATATGGTATTTGTGGAATATATAAATATATAAAATATATAAAAAATTGATGTGGGTACTCTAATAAAAGGTCTCGATGAGTGAAACATAGAGATGAGCTTATATCTTTAAAAATGTCAATAGCTCACAAGATACTAGGTCATTTCTTAATTATTGACGTTTTTAAAGATATAAACTTATTTCGATGTTAGACTCATCAAGAGCTTTCATTAGAGTACCCACATGCATTTTTGATATATTTTTTATGTATACATATATATATATATATATATATATATATATATATATATATATATATATATATATAATATATATCTATAAATATATAAAATATATTTTTAAAGATATAAGCTCATTCCAAGGTTACACTCATCAAGAGCTTTCATTTGAATATCTACATGGCATTTTTTATATATTTTATATATATATGGTATTTGTGGAATATATAAATATATAAAATATATAATAAATTGATGTGGGTACTCTAATAAAAGGTCTCGATGAGTAAAACATAGAGATGAGCTTATATCTTTAAAAATGTCAATAGCTCACAAGATACTAGGTCATTTCTTAATTATTGACGTTTTTAAAGATATAAACTTATTTCGATGTTAGACTCATCAAGAGCTTTCATTAGAGTACCCACATGCATTTTTGATATATTTTTTATGTATACATATATATATATATAACATATCTATAAATATATAAAATATATGAAAAAATGATGTGGGTACTCAAATTAAAGATCTTGATGAGTGTAATGTCGAGATGAGTTTATATCTTTAAAAATGTCAATAGTTTACAAGATATTTATTAAAATGCTCTGTACTTTCTTAAATGTTGATATTTTTAAAGATATAAGCTCATTCCAAGGTTACACTCATCAAGAACTTTCATTTGAGTACCTACATGGCATTTTTTATATATTTTATATATATATATATATATATATGGTATTTGTGGAATATATAAATATATAAAATATATAAAAAATTGATGTGGGTACTCTAATAAAAGGTCTCGATGAATGAAACATAGAGATGAGCTTATATCTTTAAAAATGTCGATAGCTCACAAGATACTAGGTCATTTCTTAATTATTGACGTTTTTAAAGATATAAACTTATTTCGATGTTACACTCATCAAGAGCTTTCATTTGAGTACCCACATGTACTTTTTATATATTTTTTATTTATTTATATATGTAATATATATAAATATAAAAATATATGAAAAATTGATGTAGGTACTTAAAAGAAAGGTCTCGGTGAGTGTAATGTCGGGGTGAGTTTATATCTTTAAAAATATCATTAGTTAACAAGATACAAGGTAATTTCTTAATTATTGCCATTTTTTAAGATATAAACACATTTTGTTGTTACACTCATCGAGATCTTTCATTTGAGTACCCACATGGCATTTTTTATATATTTTACATATATACATATATATAATATATATAAATATATAGAATATATGAAAAATTGATGTGGGTACTCAAATGAAAGGTTTCGATAAATGTAATATCGGGTTGAGCTTATATCTTTAAAAATGTCAATGGTTCACAAGATATTTGTTAAAAAGCCCTGTAATTTCTTAAAGAAAGTACAGCGCAATTTAACAATATATAAGATACATAATTCAGAAATAACCTTGTATCTTGTGAACTACTGACATTTTTAAAGATATGCGCTAATTCCAATGTTACACTTATCAAAAGCTTTCATTTGAGTATCCACATTCATTTTTATATATTTTTTATATATACATGTATATATAATGTATATAAATATATGAAAAATTGATGTGGGTACTCAAATGAAAGGTCTTGATGAGTGTAACATTGGAATGAGCTCATATCTTTAAAAATGTCAGTAGTTCACAAGATACAAGGTTATTTCTGAATCTTGTATCTTATATATTGTTAAATTGCACTGTACTTTCTTAATTATCGACGTTTTTACAGATATAAGCTCATCCCGATGTTACATTCATCAAGAGCTTTCATTTCAGTACCCACATGCATTTTCATATATTTTTCATATATACATATATAAAATATATATAAATATATAAATATATAAAAAATTGATGTGGGTACTCAAATGAAAGGTCTCGATAAGTGTGACATCAATATGAGCTTATATCTTTAAAAATGTCAATAGTTCATAAGATACAAGGTCATATCTTAATTATGTATCCAGAGATGGACAATTTTTGAATTTTTGAATGCAGCCAAAATACCTATAATAAATTGACTATTAGTAAGAATGATATGAAAGCATGAAAAGGCACTAATTCAAGACCTTTGCAATGACACTAAATTTCACTAAAAAAACCAATTTTATCATATAACTATCCTGGTCACAAAATTTTTCTTATTTTCTTAATAATATAGATTATTCAAAAAAATTCTTTTTTTGTACCTAACAATTTAAAAAGAATATGAATAAATAAATAAAATCAGATCACAAATAAACAATCCAATATGCACTAATTGATAATATATTTCTTCCCAACAAAGATTTTCTTATGGCGTTAAAGAAATGAAAAATAAATAATCAAGGACAGCTCTCTATTTGTTGACCGTATATCAGCTAGACATTGATATATTTATCTCGATGATGGATTATTGTTGAAAAAAAGGTTAAGAAAAACGGCGCAAGTATAAATTAAAAATGTCGGTATCAAGATATAGCTTAGCTTGGTTAAAGTTTGATAAAAAACAGTTTTCTATTCAGCTGCACTACCAGTTTGACGACGTTTGCAGGAAAGCGATTGGTAAAATTGAAAGTTTTATTAAAAACAACAAAACTAAACATTCCAATAATTATCAAAATGAAGATAACCCAGTATAAACTGTAATCACAGTTACAAAAGCATTGAAGCTAATTAAAGGATTTTACGTCAACCACTGAGTTTGATGATAAGAGAATAATTATCAAAGCGACAACTAAAAAGATAACTGATAAATTTAAAATTATAAATTTAACTCGCGTCTACTAAACACAAAGGCATATTGCACGTGCAGGTCACTATTGGAATCCAACAGGCGTATTTGCTTATAACTGTACTCGCTATTGCTTAATATTAAGACCAAGAGACATTTCATGAAATATTGTTGTATTATCTATAAATTAATGACGTTTTAAATGGATTACTCGATTAAATTTATATCTTCGAAGAGATATTTGAATTTATATTGAAGATATTTGGAACCAAATTGGATTCTTCGAAATGTTTTCTTCAAGCAAAGCAAATATTTTTGTTTTTCTCCTATTTAAAAATCTTTTTCCGATAGATTGATGGCCAGAAAACATTTTTAAGCTTAATTTAAAATTTTTCTTATTAAAAAAAAGTTTTCGCGCCAAATTGATGGAAAATTTGATTTCTAAATAGAAAATATTTGAATATAAATATTAAAAAAAAAATACTTGCAATTAACGTCTAAAAGTTATAAAAAATGCAGCAAAATACTACAAAAAAATCAGGCTTAAAAATTTTGCAGCTACTGCGTTTTAAAATTGGGCAGCTGTTTTGTTCAAGCTATACAAATTCCCTTTTACTTTTATCTATTGACCTACAAGGAAATCTAAGAGAAAACTTTCTTGGCTTGAGGCTCTTGTAACCTTGTATTGGTTTACCTAAAAAACCTACTTTGTTAAAGAAAACATATTCTTCGAAGAAGAAAGAGTTTTCTAATAAGTAATCTTACTTTTTGATCAAATACAGAAGATTGATCGATTTTTCTGCAATTTTAAGGAGATCCAAGTACCTTCCTAGTGTAAAGAATGTCTAAAAAAATAATACGTAGAAATACTTTTGTTATCTTAAAATTAATTGATAAAATTTTTCAGGAAATTTACGATAAATTTACTCATTAAATAATTATTAAAATTTTATTGAATAATAAAAAATATAGCGCTTTGAATTACCGATATACACTTGAAAACACAAAAAGAGTTCCCTAACCTTCAAATTTATTTATGTTTACTGTCTAACTAAAATGACCAAGATCTTCTAGCATTTAAAAAACCGCGGTTACTTATGCTTTGAGTAACTGCGCAAGCGGTGTTGCCAAGTCAAATACAAGACTTTAAACAACGCAAGTTCCGAGTGATTTTTCATAAAAAATCTAAAATATCTCCGTAATACGTTCGGAAAGCTACTTTTTTAGTAGATTTCATAGAAATCTAACTATTGCATTGGTCCTCATGACGGAACTTTTGAAAAATTTTGCTATATTTCGACTCAGCTCGTCAAGCGGATTCAGAAAATGCATATGGTTCAAAAGTTTATATATGTATGTATTTATATATATATACGATATAATCGGCATTGTCTCTTCTCTAACTCTCGTAATTCTATACGGATCTCAATAAACCGTAACATACTTATTCTTAGGACAATTTCCGAGGTTAAGTTCTAAGATGAGCCAAATCTGTCGATTAGTTTAGAAATGAGAGCAATTCAAAAATTTTCAAAAATCGAAAAAAATTTTCACTTATACCTTATTTCCGTGCAATAACAATGGAACGCGACATCCTATCGGATTTCTGTCAATTGCATTTGAAAGCTTATTTAATAAGCTTCAATTTGTGTACTTATTTATTTCTCCAAATTAAATAGTTTAGGAATAATAGCAATTCAACAATTTTCAAAAATCGCAAAAATTTTCACTTTTACCGTATTTTCGTGCAATTACAATTGAACGCGATATCTTATCAAAATTCTATAAATGGTATCTGAAAGCTTATTAAATAAGCTTTAATTTGTGCACCTCATTATCAGTCTAGGCCAAAAATCACCTACTTTCTCAGACAGATTTAATGAAATTTTACTTTTGCATTCGTTTTGACGTCATTGTTGTTTAATCAGACAGAAATTTATTTTTTTTTTTTTTTCGTATGCAACCCTAGTAGTATTTTTATTATTCATTATGAAATCTACTTCCATTTCGGCTGCCGAATGGCCTTTTTTATTGTTTTAATCGAAAGCTTATTATTTTTTCAATCAAATTCAATGAAAATAAAATTTTTTTTAAATCGTTAATTGCACTAAATTCTTAACCAAATACACGGCTGAATCTCCATTTTACATGTAAAAATTACAATTTTCAAACCTAATTATTTGATTAAATATCCCGGAAATTTACTGTTTTAAATTTTTTTATTAATTATTCTGCGTAGATTGAATTTACAAATTGTCATGAAGTTTTAAAAATTTGACTACTTCGCTTGGATCTCCTTAAATACGCACTATTTTTTAATGAAAAACTTTGAAGTAATTATGAAAAACTTCGGATTCGTCTCCAGTTTATCAGAAAAAGAATAAATTTCCTTTTTTCTTGGTAAGAAGAAATGATTCCTAAAAAGTTTTCCCGTTTTCACCAAAGCAAAACAAGGCTTTCTCTGTGGATCATGTCCGGAGGGCTTACAATGGAATTAAACCGTAATGATAATAATAATTGCTATTACCGTTGATTGAAAACTTTCCCCTATTTTAATAACAATGACAATGACAATTACAATAACAATCTTTTGTTATTGATGCAACAAAGAGAATAGTCGGGTCAAAGTTAACCGATCTCTTGACTCATAATCGATCGGCATCACAATGGATCGGATTTATCAGGACGAGGCTGCAGGTTGGAATGGACTGTTGGTCTTGATCTTTCTGGGTCACAAGGCCAATCGGGCTTGAGCTCAACTTGGATTCACGATAAAGAATTAAGTGTGTCAACCGGGACACTGCAGCTATCGGCTTGTATACGTTTTGTTGTAAATGTTGATGTTAATGCCGCGTTGAGATTTAAAGAGTTTAGTTTGTTTTTGTTGAGGTCCTCGACGTTAAGTCGACGTCCGGTGAATTACCTCCTAACAGGTCTCTGACAAGGTAACCGTTAAGGCTTTCTTTATGGTAGCCTTTCCCCTTGACCAGAAGAAACCTGCAACGATCCATATCTTTAAATCATTTCAAGTTTATCATTTTTGAGGGAATGTTCTTGCTTCGCAAGAACATTCTTTAGAAAGTATGCAAAAATTTTATGCTAATGTTAAGATCTCCGCAAAGTAGTCAAATTTTTTCAACTTCTTGAAAATTTTTAAATTTAATCTACGTAGCCTAATAATTAATAAAAAAAATTAAAAAGCAGTAGGTTTCCGGGATTTAATCAAATAATTAGGCTTGAAAATTGTAATTTTTACATGTAAAATGGAGATTCCATCAGCCGTGTATTTGGTTAGGAATTTAATGTAATTAACGATTTAAAAAAAATGTTATTTTTTCATTGAATTTGATTGATAAAATAATAAGCTTTCGATTACAACAATAAAAAAATAGCTTTCCAAACGTATTACGGAGATATTTTAGATTTTTTATGAAAAATCACTCGGAACTTGCGTTCCTTAAAGTCTTTTATTTGACTTGGCAACACCGCTTGTGCAGTTACTCAAAGCATAAGTAACCGCGGTTTTTTAAATGCTAGAAGATCTTAGTCATTTTAGTTAGACAGTAAACATAAATAAATTTGAAGGTTACACGGAAAAGAGTAGACTGTAATAAATAACAGTCGATTTATAATAAGTAATGATCAACTGCTAAAAATTACCATTCCAAACAGTAAAATCGTGATTTTACTATTCACTTTATAATATTTCCCATTTAAACGTTACAATTTACTCTTTACGTGGAAGAAAATACTATTTCAAACAGTAATATTCCCTATGTAAATGTCTAAAATGTTTAAGTATAATAATTAACAATTCAAACTTTGATATTTATCATTTCGTACCTAAAAAATAATCTTATATGTAAAAAGTATAAAATATAGTTAGTAAATTTCTAATACAAGCAACGTCAATATTTACAAAGTAAAATGGTAATTTTTAAACGCCACGCTAAAAATCAAACTGTAATTTTTGACTTGCTTGAACTGGTAAAATGTATATTTTAAAAGTATAATTTTTACTGTTTCAAATGTTAAATTCTCTCAGAGTGAGACCTCCTTCTCTTTCATCTAAGTTCGCCTTCTCATAATATCGACTATATATTGAAATGGCAATTTTTACTGTTTGAAACTGTAATTTTTTAAGATGAAAAAGTCATTATTTATTATAGTGACAGCTACTAATCACTTATTTTGGATATTAAATTATAAATTGTGGCTTTTATACTTTCTACATTAAGTTCTGTAATATTTATATTTTTGCCACCACGATGTCCGCTTTACTGTTTGAAACTATAAAAATTAACCGGAATCCGAGTGAATATTACAGTTTACTTTTTTCCGTGTACATGGAAAAAAGTAAACTATAAATAATACCAGTCGATTCATAATAAGTAATGATCAATTGTTAAAAATTACTATTTCAAACAGTAAAATCGTGATTTTACTATTCACTTTATAATATTTACCTTTTAAACGTTACAATTTACTCTTTACGTGGAAGAAAATACTATTTCAAACAGTAATATTCCCTATGTAAATGTCTAAAATGTTAAAGTATAATAATTAACAATTCAGACTTTGATATTTATCATTTCGTACCTAAAAAATAATCTTATGATATGTAAAAAGTATAAAATATAGTTAGTAAATTTCTAATACAAGCAACGTCAATATTTACAAAGTAAAATGGTAAATTTTAAACACAACGCTAAAAATCAAACTGTAATTTTTGACTTGCTTGGACTGGTAAAATGTATATTTTAAAAGTATAATTTTTACTGTTTCAAATGTTAAATTCTCTCAGAGTGAGACCTCCTTCTCTTTCATCTAAGTTCCCCTTCTCATAATATCGACTATATATTGAAATGGCAATTTTTACTGTTTGAAACTGTAATTTTTTAAGATGAAAGAGTCGTTATTTACTATAGTGACAGTTACTAATCGGAATCCGAGTGAATCCGGAATCCGAGTGAATATTACAGTTTACTTTTTTCCGTGTAGGAAACTCTTTTTGTGTTGTCAAGTGTATACCAGTAATCTAGAGTGGGTAATTATTTAATGAGTAAATTTATCGGAAATTCCCTCAACAAATGTTATTAATTAATTTAAAACATAATTTTAAGATACCAAAAGTATTTCTACGTATTATTTTTTTAGACATTCTTTACTCTAGGAGGGTACTTGGATCTCCTTAAAGAAATGTCAATTCAGTTGATTAACAAGCTTATATATTGTAATTTAAATAAAGCTAAAGCGTAATATGAGACTTATTCATGATGGCGAAATCCACTGAAACGTGGCGGTCATTAAACCCATTACATTACAAGTAAGACATCAGATCAGCAAAGCTCATCTTCCTCATCTTAAAAAGTATGAAAATTTAGTCACTATTAATTATCTATTCCTCTTAGATTGTTATCATTATCTTATCAACGTTCTAATTGAGCAAGCAATTAAGTCTTAGTTGTTTATAGACTCGATAACAGCGCCCCATTTTGAAGATAAGTGTGAAGAACATAATCCAAAGTGTCGTAATTGACTTTGGATTATGCTATGCTCATAGTTTTGTACGTCATGGTCAATTATACTCTTTATAATCCTGGAGGATATTGAAATGCCTGTTATATTAAACGGATTAAAATGAATAGGAGAAAATTATAGATCGTAAATAATGGACATTAATTGGTCAATACCATTGAAATTGTTTGAATAACTGTAATGCAACCTTGATTGGTTGATGAATCATTGTTGATATTGTGTGTTTGCGTGAGAAAGATCTGAAAAGGAGGAAAGATCTAAGCACTCAGATGGCGAACATTAATAAACTCAATCCTAATGTAAGATGAGTCCATTAATAGTTTTGAATCTGTGTAATGCACCCGACAAGCAACCAAGCAACCACGTACATTATTAACGTGACTCCATCTTAGGCGGCCATATATTACAGTCAATCACAATTATTTCCGAGCTCACGTTCTATTCTCCTTAAACACATATTCCAAATCTCGTTAGCACTTGGTAGTTTAAACATAAAACATTAACCATTCAGCTTGATGGGACTCGTGTACTATTTAAATGCTTCTTGTCTGCTTACAACAAATTTCTTCATTTAATCTTTAGTTTATCAGTTACTTAGAGTTTGTCTTGACTCAAAGAATCCAAGCGGCTTGACGATTTGTATGAGTGTAATGTCTTATAGAATAGATTTATAAATGTGTCATCCAGCAAAAGGTTCATCTGAAAATGTCAGGCATTACTTTTCCTCCTTTCTCTATTACAAAATTATTTGCCGATTTGTTGATACCATCAATATTGTCTTTATCTTCTTGTGAACTTTATAAGGTTACATATTTTAAAAATGAAAAACACTAAATGTAATATTTATAACCTTAATTTAAGATTCTGTTCGTAATTCTGTAAAAATTTATTCTAATTATTTATCTGTTGGGTTATCTTGAACTAAATTCAACACCTAATCACTTAGATTATTCTAATTTTATCTTAATGATAATTTTTAATAGTTTTTCTGACATTCACGCTTATTTTAATTTCATCTATTTTAACTTAGACGATTTTTCGAGTTTTCTTTTTTCCGTGTACTAAAAATAAATCGATTTAACGTCCCAAAATCATTAAAAACATTACAAGTCAAAGTGCAAAATTCACGGCGTTTAAACATTTTAATATGTTACCATACGAATTGAAATATTTTGTTGGGACAACTAAATTACTAAAGATAACTACTATTATAAATTAATTATATAATCAAGTTTTTTTGAATTGTAATTTAATTTATACCAGTCCTGTGAACAGATGTTCTGCATCTCTATAGGACAAATATGTCATGTATTATATTATATATTGATATTCTGTAATATTTTCTGGTTATTAAATAAATAAAATAAAGGCGGGAAGCCTTTATTAATGAACTTTGAATTTTTTCTGATTTACGAATCGAAAAAAAAAAAATATTCGATCCTGCCAGGATTCGAACCTGGAATCTTCTGATCCGTAGTCAGACGCGTTATCCGTTGCGCCACAGGACCATATTGCTAGTTGTACTTATCGTACCTAACACATGCTAGTTATAAGAAATTTTCTAGACTTTTATTTTTTTTTCTGTTAGTCTTACATAAATTAATTCGTAAAAAATGTATGAAGATAAAATAAAAATTCTTATAAATGTTAATTTTTTCTGATTTACGAGTTGAAAAAAAAAAATATTCGATCCTGCCAGGATTCGAACCTGGAATCTTCTGATCCGTAGTCAGACGCGTTATCCGTTGCGCCACAGGACCATGTTGCTAGTTGTACTTATCGTACCTAACACATGCTAGTTATAAGAAATTTTCTAGACATTTATTTTTTTTTCTGTTAGTTTTACATAAATTAATTCGTAAAAAATGTATGAAGATAAAATAAAAATTCTTATAAATGTTAATTTTTTCTGATTTACGAGTTGAAAAAAAAAAAATATTCGATCCTGCCAGGATTCGAACCTGGAATCTTCTGATCCGTAGTCAGACGCGTTATCCGTTGCGCCACAGGACCATATTGCTAGTTGTACTTATCGTACCTAACACATGCTAATTATACAAAATTTTCTAGACTTTTTTTTTTACTATTTATCTTGCATAAATTAATTCGTAAAAAATGTATAAAAATTCTTATAACTTTTATGAATAAATTTGAAGTTATTTATAAATAAAGTATCATCCTAACAAATAAAAAATTTCCTTTAAGAGTATTTTTGAACAAACATTACCATAATAATTATAAAAGTCAATATCCGAATGCAAACAAAAACACGTTTTGCTCAAGATAAATTTACCTTGACTTTCTCACTTACGTAATCGTCCAGCCAAAATAGTCGGACCTGTTAAAATAACAAGCATCATCGCTTAATACATAGCGAGAATGAGTCATCAACAAAACTATGTCAAGTTTCCGACTGAATACAGTAACCATTTAAATTTAAACTTACAAGTTACATTACCAAAAACGGCTCCTTATATTGAATTATGCAAATTCCACCATTTTAAGAGCGTTGTTATTTCTTCTTAGCATTATTAATTAAATAATCACAATTGTAGAGCTGCCTTGTATTGTATTGTATTGTTTGTAAAATACTGTTAAAAATTCTCCTCAATGTCATTACTCGACTTAATTGTGGGAAATGCAGAATGGAATTAATGCATCTGAAACAAATAGAATGATCGGCAGGATTGAATTACGCAATTACAATCACAATAAGGAGACACGCAACTTCAAGTCAAAGTCAATCAAATAGTCGGTTTGGTTGCATTCTAATACTTTTTTTCGATCTATCATTTCCTCAATCTAAGCATTCAATTCTACTTACAGATTTTATGTTGTCTCGTATTAACTACTTTATTTGTTTGGATCGAGAGTTCAACCGTGAAATGTATGCTGAAGAAATCGATTCACGAAATCGGCATTAGAGAGGCAAAGAATCGATTTATCTTACCAGTCAACTAATCTGTATATATGTTCAACTGTATAGTTGAATCGAGTTCAGTTGCGTAATTCCTTTCTGTTTTTCAACTGTTACATATTTCAGATATTTCTTTCTTTATATACCGACTTTTATGTCAAAAAAAGACTATTGTGAAAACAAATGATATGGTTAAATTTAATGAAGAAAAGAATGACATGATTTAAGTACTTTATGAGCTTTTAGATGCAATAAATAAAATTTGACTCAATTAAATAATAAATTTTGTTAAATCGCACTGTACTTTCTTAACCATTGACGTTTTTAAAGATATAAGCTCATCCCGATGTTACACTCATCAAGAGCTTTCATTTGAATACCCATATGCATTTTTATATATTTTTCATATATTTATATATTTAATATATATAAATATATAAAATATATGAAAAATTGATGTTGGTACTTGAAGAAAAGGTCTTGATGAGTTTAATATCGAGATGAGCTTAGGTCTTTAAAAATGTCAGTAGTTGAGAAGATACAAGGTTGTTGCTTAATTATTGATATTTTGTAAGATATAAACTTATTTCGTTACTACACTCATCGAGACCTTTCATTTGAGTACCCACATGGCATTTTTTATATATTTTACATATATCGGCGGTCTAATTAGCAATTTGTCTAACTCCTTATTTTTTAGAGGGTGATTTTTTAACATTTTGATGTATCCATAATCCAATTATAAATTACTTGAATGATTCAAACCTAAATATTATATCTCTACTAGATATTAATGATATTAAATGGTTTTTAAAGGGATGATAAATTTTGAACTAATTATTTTTTTCGTACAAATAGAAGATTCTTTAAAATGGAGTTAGACAATTTGCTAATTACAACGTCGATATGGTATTTGTGAAATATATGTAATATATAAAATATATGAAAAATTAATGTGGGTACTCAAATGAAAGGTCTCGATGAGTGTAACATCGGGATGAGCTTATATCATTAAAAATGTGAATAGTTCACAAGATATTTTAAAAATGATACTTTTTTAACTATTGACATTTTTAAAGATATAAGCTCATCCCGATGTTACACTCATCAAGAGCTTTCATTTGAGTACCCACATGAATTTTTGATATATATTTCATATATTCATATATATAATATACATAAATATATAAAATATATGAAAAATTGATGTGGGTGTTATAACAAAAGGTCTCGATGAGTGTAACATCAGGATGAGCTTATATCTTTAAAAATGTGAATAGTTCACAAGATATTTGTTAAAATGATACTTTCTTAACTATTGACATTTTTAAAGATATAAGCTCATCCCAATGTTACACTCATCAAGAGCTTTCATTTGAGTACCCACATGAATTTTTGATATATATTTCATATATTCATATATGTAATATACATAAATATATAAAATATATGAAAAATTGATGTGGGTATTCTAACAAAAGGTCTCGATGAGTGTAACATCAGGATGAGCTTATATCTTTAAAAATGTGAATAGTTCACAAGATATTTGTTAAAATAATACTTTCTTAACTATTGACATTTTTGAAGATATAAGCTCATCCCGATGTTACACTCATCAAGACCTTTCATTTGAGTACCCACATGGCATTTTTGTTTTACATTTTATATATTACATATATAATATATATATATATATATATATATATATATATATATATATATATATATATATATATGATATATATATATATATATATATACATATATATATTTAAAATATATGAAAAATTGATGTGGGTGCTCAAATGAAAGGTCTCGATGAGTGGAACATTGGAATGAGTTTATATCTTTAAAAATGTCAATAGTTCACAAGATACAAGGTCATTTCTTAATTATTGACATTTTTAAAGATATAAGCTCATCCCAAAATTACACTCATCAAGAGCTTCCATTTGAGTACCCACATGCATTTTTGATATATATTTCATATATCCAAATATATAATATATATAAATATATAAAATATATGAAAAATTGATGTGGGTACTCAAATGAAAGGTCTCGATGAGTGTAACATCAGGATGAGCTTATATCTTTAAAAATGTCATTAGTTCTCAAAATACAAGATCATATATTAATTATGTATCTACAAATACATTTTTTGAATACAGTTTAAATATTTATCATCATAAATTGACTAATGGCACAAATTCAAGTCAAAATTTATATTTCCAGGCTTCAACAATCGATGGAAGAAGAAAAGGCGCGTGTTTATTTTGCCAGGAGTATTTTATGGATCTGTATCTTCTCGCGGAATTAAAAACAATCTCCTTAAAAGTAACGACAGTTGACATGCAAAAGCCCCCTCCAGACTTTCGCACCAACTTCCAGGCGACTCCGCCGCCCATTTTGATCGACGGAGGCGACGCCATTTTGGAGAACGAGAAAATCGAGCGACATATTATGAAGAATATTCCCGGGGGTCATAACCTTTTCATCCAGGACAAAGAAGTCGCTACTCTTGTGGAAAATCTCTTCAGTGTAAGACTGAATTTAATATTGATAATTTTAATATTAATTTTGAATTAACTAACGAAGATATTTTTGCAGAAACTAAAGCTGCTGTTACTTAACGCAAAGGAGAAGGACAAGGACCCTAAATCGTCTTCTTTAATGGCCCATTTACGGAAAATAGATGAGCATTTGGGCCGCAAGGGAACGCGTTTTCTTACAGGTGATACCATGTGTTGCTTCGATTGCGAGTTGATGCCCCGTTTGCAGCACATCCGGGTGGCAGGAAAGTACTTCGCTGACTTTGAAATTCCCGAGACATTAGTGCATCTGTGGCGATACATGCATCACATGTACAGACTTGATGCATTCTTGCAGAGCTGTCCGGCAGATCAGGATATTATTAATCATTATAAGCTGCAACAGGTGTGTAAATAACGTCTGTAAGACATCACATGTAATAAGTGATAACAATTTTTTTTTACTCAAGAAATAGAACAAGGTTTAATTAATATTTAAATTATGGTCTTTCTTTAAAAGGCCTACAAATTTTTTATTTTTAATTATTTTAATCAACGAAAAAAAAGAAAAAGAATAATTTGCTAATTTTTAATTATAAAAAATTTCCTTAGATAATTTTAATTAAATTTTAAACCTCAGTAATTATTTCTTATCATCTTCACTGCAAACCTTGCTAATCAATAGGTATTACTAGGTAATTAATTTATTAGTTCTTTTCTAAAAAAAATAACCTTGAATTTAAACTTGAAATTTATTATTTTTTTTTTTCATAATTTTTTTACATGCATATTTTATTAATTTTATTAAAAAAAATTAAACTATTTATTACTAACAACCTTGCAGTTACTATGTGACTTCCGTGACTTGTGGACTATAATTAAATAAAATATTGCTTTATTAAATAATGACTTTTGTTAAATTGCACTGTACTTTTTTAACTATCGATGTTTTTAAAGATATATGCTCATTTTGATGTTACATTCGTCAAGAGCTTTCATTTGAGTACCCACATGCATTTTTGATATATTTTTTATATCATATATATATATAGTATATGTAAATATATAAAATATATGAAAAATTGATGTGGGTGCTCAAATGAAAGGTCTCGATGAGTGGAACATTGGAATGAGTTTATATCTTTAAAAATGTCAATAGTTCACAAGATACGAGGTTATTTCTTAATTATTGACATTTTTTTAAATATAAACTCATTTTGAGGTTACACTCATCAAGAGCTTTCATTTAAGTACCCACATGGCATTTTTTATATATTTTATATATATGGTATTTGTGAAATATATAAATATATGAAATTTATAAAAAATTGATGTGGGTACTTAAATGGAAGGTCTCGATAATTGTAATATCGAGATCAGCTTATATCTTTAAAAATGTCAATAGTTTACAAGATATTTGTTAAAATGCCCCATACTTTCTTAACTATTGACTTTTTTAAAGATATAAGCTCATCTCGATGTTACATTCATTAAGAGCTTTCATTTGAGTACCCACATGCATTTTTAATATAACATATATATATATAATATATGTAAATATATAAAATATATGAAAAATTGATGTGGGTGCTCAAATGAAAGGTCTCGATGAGTGGAACATTGGAATGAGTTTATATCTTTAAAAATGTCAATAGTTCACAAGATACGAGGTCATTTCTTAATTATTGACATTTTTTTAAATATAAACTCATTTTGAGGTTACACTCATCAAGAGCTTTCATTTAAGTACCCACATGGCAATTTTTATATATTTTATATATATGGTATTTGTGAAATATATAAATATATGAAATATATGAAAAATTGATGTGGGTACTTAAATCGAAGGTCTCGATAATTGTAATATCGAGATCAGCTTATATCTTTAAAAATGTCAATAGTTCACAAGATATTTGCTAAAATGCCCCATACTTTCTTAACTATTAACTTTTTTAAAGATATAAGCTTATCTCGATGTTACATTTATTAAGAGCTTTCATTTGAGTACCCACATGCATTTTGATATATTTTTCATATATATATATATATATATATATATATATATATATATATATATATAATATTTATAAATATATGAAATATATGAAAAATTGATGTTGGTACTCAAATGAAAGTTCTCGATAAGTGTAACATCGGGATGAGCTTATATCTTTGAATATGTCAATAGTTCACAAGATATAAGGTAATTTCTTAATTATGTATCTAGAGAAAGAGAATTTTCGAATGCAGCCTAAATATCATAATAAATTGACTATCGGTGAGAATGATATGAAACCTTGAAAAGGCACAAATTCAAATCAAGACCTTTGCAAGGACACTAAATTTCACTAAAAAAACCGATTTTACTATATGACTATCCTGGCCACAAAATTTTTCTTATTCTCTTAATAATATCGATTTTTTTTTTTTTTCATTATTTCTTTACTTTTTTTGTATTTACTTCAATTTTATAAAAAAAAAAACTAAACTATCTAACTTAGCTATTAATTACCACCTCAAATTTTATTTTTTCTCTAATATCTAAAGTATTACCACTAAAAACTTAAAGTAAAATTTTTTTAAATTTACATAATATTGTTAATATATATATAACATTAATAACATTGTTTAATAAACAAATAAATAAATAAATAATAGCAAGATTGGAACATTATCTCCATTTTAAAATAAAATTTCAACTATTTTTAACTAAACTCATCATTAAATTGTAATACCATTACAATAAAAATTCACCAGATTTATTTAAAACTTCCTGTTTAATTAAAAAAAAATTAAAATTCAGGAAAAAAAAACTAGCAAAGAAGTAATTACAAGAAAAATTGACATTTATTCAAATGAATTCTAAGATGTTATTCAATCTTTATTATCATTCAAGGCTTCAACAACGGACTATTAATTCCATTACTGTAATTTTATAATACTTGGTCATCAGTAGACAAATACGGTCACTAATATATTTATAAACATAAAATAGAATTTATTTGATAATAAATCTGTCACTATAAATAATTATTAATTTATATTTAAAGAAAAAAATAATAGCTAGCAATCTTACAGTCACTATGTGACTGCCGAGACTTGCGGGCTATAAATAAATAAAATTTTGTTCTAATTAAATAATGACTTATGTTAAATTACACTGTACTTTCTTAAATATTGAAATTTTTAAAGATATAAGCTCATCCCGATGTTACACTCATCAAGACCTTTCATTTGAGTACCCACATGCATTTTTGATATATTTTTCACATATACATATATATAATATATATAAATATATGAAATATATGAAAAATTGATGTGGGTACTCAAATGAAAGGTCTTGATGAGTGTATCATCGGGATGAGCTTATATCCTTAAAAATGTCAATTTTACACAAAATATATGGTCATTTCTTAACTATTGACATTTTTAAAGATATAAACTCGTTTTGATGTCACACTCATCAAGACATTTCATTTGAGTACCCACATGCATTTTTGATATATTTATATTTATATACATATATATATATAAATATATGAAATATATGAAAAATTGATGTGGGTACTCAAATGAAAGGTCTTGATGAGTGTAACATCAGGATGAGCTTATATCTTTAAAAATGTCAATAGTTGACAAGATACAAGGTCATTTCTTAATTATTGATATTTTTAAAGATGTAAACTCGTCCTGATGTTACACTCATCAAGAGCTTTCATTTGAGTACTCACATGCATTTTTTATATATTTTTCATTTATACATATATATAATATATATAAATATATGAAATATATGAAAAATTGATGTGGGTACTCAAATGAAAGGTCTTGATGAGTGTAACATCAGGATGAGCTTATATCTTTAAAAATGTCAATAGTTCACGAGATACAAGGTCATTTCTTAGCTCTTGACATTTTATCATATAAATACACTGTCTACAAAATGTATCTTATTCTTTTAATAAAATAAATAATTATTTTGCAGAGCATGAAGATGAAAAAACACGAGGAACTCGAGACTCCGACTTTCACCACGAGCATCCCCATTGAGGTCAACGACGACTAATTTTTTTCTTCTTTATGATTATCCACGCTCGTGACTTTGATTTATTAAAAGGTTTATAATTATTTTAAACAAAGAAGAAAATAATTTAAAATTTAAAATAAAAACCCTATGAGCCACGAGCTTTTTATATTATTATTATTATTATTATTATTATTATTATTATTATGGTTAAATAATATATTGCGAGTATGTTATCTATTTAATATTAAATCTTTAAATCTTTTCTATTAATAAGGAAGAAAAACTAAATTTTTTAAACGAACTTTTGTAAACAAAAAAATTCAGTAACTTAAATTTTCGTCATTTATATATTAATTAATTAATTAATTAATTATTATTATTATAATTATTATGGCTATTAATATTATGTTCATTTAATTTGTTAGCTATGTATTGATTTAATGCATAGTAGTTATTATTGTAAAACCGCTATTGTACGTAATAAATGAAGAGACACGGGAATCTCGACAATCGTGTCTCTACATCAGAATAATTTGTATTTTTTTTTTTTTTTTTTTTATTAGGTATGTAATTTTTAGTAAAATAATTTTAAATTTTATTCATAAATAATTAATTCTTTTTTTTGCAATTTATAAATTTGTATTGTATTAAGTAATTTATAATTATTTTTGGCCAAGTTATAGTCTTTGTATTTCTTCCGCTAGGGAAGAAGTATTTTGTGAAAAATTTATAAACAATTTTTTCATAATATAAGAAGAATTTTTTGAGATTTTTGTAATAAAAATTATTATAAAAATCTAAAAATTAATTTGATGTATTTCAAAAAATTATAAATTGAAATAATAAAAAAAAAAGTCAACGAAGAAATATTAAATTTTTTAAAAATAAATTTTCGCTTAGAATTTTAATAAGATTTGTGTACTATAAATGAATAAAATTGTGCTTTATTAAATAATGATTTTTATTAAATTGCACTGTACTTTTTTAACTATTAACGTTTTTGAAGATATAAACTCATTCTGATGTTATACTCATCAAGAGCTTTCATTTGAGTACCCACATGCATTTTTTATATATTTTTCATACATACATATATATAATATATATGAATATATGAAAAATTGATGTGGGTACTCAAATGAAAGGTCTCGTTAAGTGTAACATCAGGATGAGCTTATTTCTTTAAAAACTTCAATAGTTCACTAGATATTTGTTAAAATGCCCTCTACTTTCTTAACTATTGACAATTATGAAGGATATAAGCTCATTTCAATGCTACACTCATCAAGACCTTTCATTTAAGTACCCACATGCATTTTTGATATATTTTTCATACATACATATATATAATATACATAAATATATGAAAAATTGATGTGGGTACTCAAATGAAAGGTCTTGATGAGTGTAACATCATAATGAGGTTATATCCTTAAAAATGTCAATAGTTTACAAGATACAAGGTCATTTCTTAACTATTGACATTTTTAAAGACATAAACTTATTTTAATGTTACACTCATCGAGAGCTTTCATTTGAGTACCCACATGCATTTCTTATATATATATATATATATATATATATATATATATAATATATATATAAATATATAAAATATAATGTGGTTACTCAAATGAAAGGTCTTGATGAGTGTAACATCATAATGAGCTTATATCTTTAAAAATGTCAATAGTTTACAAGGTACAAGGTCATTTCTTTACTATTGACATTTTTAAAGACATAAACTCACTTTGATGTTACACTCATCGAGAGCTTTCATTTGAGTACCCACATGCATTTTTTATATATTTTTGATATATACATATATATAATATATATAAATATATAAAATATATGAAAAATTGATGTGGGTACTCAAATGAAAGGTCTCGATAAGCGTAATGTCAGGATGAGCTTATATCTTTAAAAATGTCAATAGTTTACAAAATACAAGGTCATTTCTTAACTATTGACATTTTTCAAGATATAAACTCATCCTGGTGTTACACTCATCAAGAGCTTTCATTTGAATACCCACATGCATTTTTGATATATTTTTCATACGTACATATATATAATATACATAAATATATGAAAAATTGACGTAGGTACTCAAATGAAAGGTCTTGATGAGTGTAACATCAGGATGACCTTATATCTTTAAAAATGTCAATAGTTCACGAAATACAAGGTCATTTATCCTCTTAATAATATAGATAATAAAAAAAAATATAAATTATTTTGTAAAATTTAAATATTAAAATTACCAAAAATTACATTAATTATTTCTCCCCTTAATTAAATTTCATAATTAAAAAAAAATTCTTTGATTTTTTAATATGCAATATTATTATTATCTCCATTAAAAAAACAAATTTTAAATTACAATTATTTTCATTTTTATAAATTTAAAAAAAAAGTATATAAGTAAACTTTTAAAACATTTTTGCAATAAAATTTTCAAAAATTGCCAGTATTAAAAATTTCATTACCAAAATTTAATAAAAACTTCAATTTCTTTAAAAAAAAATTATTAAAAATTAAAGTCTAAAAAAAAAATACTCTTACCTTAAATAAAAAATTATAAATATTACAATGTATATAGACTGTTAATAAATTCATGACACTGAAGTTGATAGATATTAAAAATATTTCCAGAATTTTACAAAAATATTTAAATTATAATAAAAAAAAATTTAATTAAAAAGTTCCACATTAAAGTTAGCCGCCATTTTTAATTTTTTAATTTTTTTTTATTTATTAAATTAAAACTAAAAAATATTTTTAAAAAAATGCACTTATAGTTTTTCAAGTTTTTTACAAATGAAATTTTTTTTTTTATTTTTATGTAATATTTTTTTCAATGAAAAAAAAATTCTAAAAGTTTTTAAATGTCGGCTAACTTAATTTTCATTTATAAAAAATTTCAACTCGTAATTTTTAGAAGAATTTTTTATTGTAATTTATTTATTAAAAAAATTCTTAAAATTGACAGCTGACGGCTAACTTCAGTATTATATTTTATTTGAGCGCCCACTGCTGCCACCACCGGAGTCAGTACAAAGTCCAACCTAAAAAATAATCCGCTTATAATAACAATTAAAAAAACAAAATTATTTCTTCTCAAAAAAATTTTAATAAATAAAATTAATAATAATAAAAGAAGAAATATTTTTTTATTAATTAATAAAATAAAAAAAAAAAAATTATAATAAATTACGTATATATAAAAATGACTTGCGCAGTAAAAAATCTCACAGCTGATCAGTAGCTGTTCGGACAGTCGTCGTAATTACCTCAGGATAGAATTGCGTTTAATTATTATTATAAATATAAAACTACAAGTGTTTATTATAAGTGATGTTTGTGTCTATAAAAAAATAATAATTAAGAATTATTAATTATTAATTAAAAGTTTTTTAAATTTATAAAATTGTGTTGTAAAATAATAATTATTCAAGTGTTAAATCAAGTGCGACATCTCGATGGTCCGGTAAGTTATTTATTTGTAAAAAATTATTTCTTCTTTAGTAATTTATTTATCTGTAATTAAAAAGTAAAACTAATTAATTAATTATTGTTATTATTATATAAAAAAAATAAAAAAATTTGCAGGTTATTTACTTACTTGTAATTTGACCTAAAAATTTTTCTAAAACGAAAGAAGAAATATTTAACTTTAAAAATTAAACAGTTTCTTCTCACCGAGTTTATAATTGAAGTAATTTATATTTTTATACTTAACTTTTATTGTCCAGGTGAACGTCAATTCATTCATTGTTTTCTCCTGAATTACCGATCCGGAGACACGATAGTGTCTCGCGCCAAGTACACGTCCAATATATGGCGTGAGACAACGTGTCTCTATTCTCTCATCATATGTCAACATAACCTCCTCACATATTTAGCTCTATATTTTTAACTTCCCGCTAAAAAAATTTAAAATTTTCAAAAATCGGGAAGTTATTGTTTTCACCCCGTTTTGCAAAAACCGAGTTTTCATCAGATCTTGACGTTTGAAGGTCACAGGAAGCTTCCCTGACTATCCCCGCGAGGTTGTCACGGTGTCTGTATGTGTGTGTGTGTGTGTGTGTGTGTGTGTGAAAGTATGTGAACCGCTTAGAACTTTTGAACGGCTTGACCGATTTCATCGCGGTTGGTGCCATTCGAAAGAGCTTGACCAAACTTAGATTTTGAAAACTATTTGGACCGATTCAGATCAATAGATTTTGAGAAATCTTCAAAAAACTGAAAAAAAATTTTTTTCAAATGTGGTTTTTTTGGAATAACTTTTAAACGGCTTGATGGTTCAATTCCAAAAACTAATCAGCTCTTAACCTTAAAAAAACTACGTCGATCGCCACCAGTCCGGTCAAAATCGGTTGATTCGTTCGAGAGATATCGTGAACGAAAGAAAACCGAAAAAAGTGTTATTTCGGAATAAGTCCAAAATTCCTAGTGCGATCAATTCAAAATTTAAGATTCTTTGTAAAGCTTCAAAAACTGCGTTGAATACTGCCAACCGCGTGAAAATCGGTTTATTCATTCAAAAGTTATTGCGGTTTAAAAATTCAAAAAATAGTGTCATCAAATCCCTATCAGACTTTTGAGCTCGAAGAGCTCAAAAGCATTGGAAAGCAATCTCTTTGAGCTTGGAGAGCTCAAAATAACCCATAAATTGTATATTTTGAGCTCGAAGAGCTCAAAAACGTCATTGGTGCAATTTTAAGCGCCTAAGTATGGAATTAGCGGGAAGTTGCAGGGATAGCCTTCAGGGTCAACCGTTTTTCTAATTTTTTTATTATTTCTAAGACACTAACACTTGACATCATTGTTAATAAGTTTCTTTTTACCAATTATGCATATATTACAAAAAATTATTGGATCTTAACAATTATTTAATATATCGCCAGTTTGAAAACTTTTGCTTGCGCCTGTTTTCGATTCTACGAGAGATTTTACAAATTTAGGGCGAATTTTCTTATTTTCAAGTTGGCACCACTTAACCCTGTTATTTTACTATCTAAGTAGTTAAGGGGGCGTCTATAAATTACGTGAGGCATTTTTGAGAATTTTTTAACCCCCCCTCCCCTCTTGATAAGATTTCGTAAGATTTTCCTCAACTCCCTCCCCCCTCCCCTAATCTCACGCGAGATTATTCAAAATTTATGTTTTGGCTGTAAACGGGTTGGATTATTGAGAAAAAAAGTGCCATTCGGCTACACCCGACATGGATAGGTAGATTTCTTGTTTGAATATTGAAAAAAACACGTTTTTTCTTAACAATAGGATTTTTTACTTATAAAAGTCATTTGATGATAAAAGCTAAAATTTAATTTATTATTGATTTTTTTTTGAATTTTCTCAACTACGAAATAAATTGAAAAAAGTATTAAAAGTCGACGAACAATAGTTTAAATTGAAGATAATTAAACATATTATGACAAAATTGTATTAAAATTACGACATGAGACCGGCTACCACCGATAGATTTCTAAAGAAATCTATACCTAAAAAATTAGTGAATCCTATCGATCAATAATCAAATTAAACAATCGAGCGCTACTTTGCTGCTCTGCAGGGTTCAGACGAATACGACAAATACTATTGTGTCAAATTTGGCCATATTTTATTATAGAAATACTTTTTCACGCGATTTTACACTGTTTTCTGCTAGAGAAAAAATTACGTGATATTTGTTACACGGAAAGAAAATTGTACGAAAAATTACAATGAAAACATCGTAATTTTTAGTATAGGACATTGTAGTGCCGGACCAGAACTCAAACATCGTAATTTATACGATGCAACATCGTAAATTTCTATCACTCAAATTAAAAACAAGTTTAGATCATCGAAAAAATAATTCTGTATCACCGAGGAATCGACCCCAGTATCCTCTCCGCCAGAAGTCCAAGGTTTATCCCCTTACACTATCGGAAGGAATATCTAAAGTTTCTGTTCAGTCACATAATAAGACCCTCGATACAGTAGTTGGTCATCTTTCGGTGGTGGCGTCGCAAACTACTGGACTCTGTCTCTCTTTTATTAAAACATATAGTATGCGTCCTTATTCACTTGCTCTTGCGAAAAAAAAATTTACTAAATAACATCGTAATTTTCAATAATTCAAATTGTATTCTGTAGACGGCAGCATCGTAAAAATCAAGTTACTGAAAGTCTAGTCCTGGATTACGATGTTACTATTGTAATTTTTCATAGGATTTTTTTTCCGTGTAAGATCCCCCCCCCCTTCCCCCTAAGTGAGATTTGGTAAGATTTAGCATGATCCACTCCCCCCCTAGAACACCTCACGTAATTAATGGACGCCCCCTAATATACTAAGTACTGAACTTAGCGCCGATATAAGTAGTTGGTCTTTAGTTTAACATTTCAATATATGACATGTAGGTGGAGCCACAAAATCATTACCGCTATATTTTAAATGTCACATTGGTTAGTCACGCGCGTCATTTAAAGTATTGTAGTAATTTTGTTTGTAATTAAATTATTACAAAAATTCATGCATAAAGAATCAGCTGAATTACTTGAGAAGTACATATTTGGAATTTTAAAATATTTATAAAATATTTGATTATGTCACTTAATATACTCTACAAAAAAAAGATATATCCCACAAAAAACAGTTTCACTGTAAACCGCCGCGCCAAGTATACGTCCAACTATTGTTACAAACTATAATAATTCAATTTTTACAAAAAACTATTGAATCGAAAAGAAAAAACGAAGTACAAAACATTTTTTAGATTAAAAAAACATTAAAGACAGTAAATACTAAGGAAAAAAATTTATTGTACTTGGTGTGCTATACAATTCACACTACAAGTATCCTAATATAAAATTGAGATGAAATGTATGTGGCATCAAACTATTCGTAACGTGATTGGTCGAATATATCATAAGCATGGAAATATATGCAAATGCTATAGTCAGACGCGCGCTTGCGCGCGCAAATTCAAATTCTAGTCAATTTTAAAAACTGTGGATAATGAAAGTATTCGAATGATGTTCACCAAATACATTAAATTTTTTTCCTTAATATTTACTGTCTTTAATATTTTTTTAATCTAAAAAATTTTTTGTACTTCGTTTTTTTTTTTCGATTCAATAGTTTTTTGTAAAAATTGAATTATTATAGTTTGTAACAATAGTTGGATGTGTACTTGGCGCGGCGGTTTACAGTGAAACTGTTTTTTGTGGGTTGGTTTTACAACTCGCTGATCACGTGCGCCATCGTAACTAATTCAAAGAACTACAAATTTAATATTTATATTTATAGACTTTATAATTAACTATTTTTATCATTTGTTGTCGATTTTTGACGTTAGTTAGATAGAAAAAGCTGAAGAAGAAGAAGAAGAAATAGTTTGAGGAGGAAAATTGAAAAGTTTTATAGTTTTTTTAAAGAAAAATAAGTCAATATTATTTTCAGGTTGAAGTTTATTTTTGGGAGATCTTACAAAAAAGCTTTTGCTTAAGCTTATTTAAAAACGTCACACGTCAATTATTATTCTTAGGTTTCATTTCATTCTATTTTTTTTTTATTTTTGTCATATCATTGGATAAATATTGAGAAATTTCTTTGGGATGTTCAAAAGAAGAAATTGTTTTTTAAAAATAAGAATTTTGTCATTTTTGGAAAAAGGAGAAATTTTTTTATTAAAGAAGAAATAAATTATAAATAAAAGAAGAAATTTTTTGATAAAAAATTTTTGTTGAAGAAATGCAAAAATTGTAAAAGAAGAAATAAAATAATTAAAAAAAAAAAAAAAAAGTATTGAAATTAAATAAAGAAATAAAAAGTTTTATTAAAAAAGAAATATTTATATATTTGATATAATATTCATAAAATTTTTATTCTAAAAAGTTTTGTGAAAGAAGAAATAAAAATATAAAAAAAAAAAGATATTTAAATTAAATGAAGAAGTAGAAAGATTTTATTAAAGAAGAAATATTATTTATAGAAAATTAATTAAAGAAGAAATATAAAAATATCGTAAAATAAGATATTGAAATTAAATGAAGAAATAACAAGCTTATTAAAGAGGAAATTTAATTGTGAGAAGAAATAAAAACTTTGAAAAAATAAGATATTAGAATTAAATGAAGAAATAATAAAAAGGATCAAAGAAGAACATTTTTAATAGGAAATTTCATCAAAGAAGAAATATAAAAATATCGAAAAAGAAGATATATTCAAATGAAGAGATAAAAAGTTTATTAAAGAAGAAATTTAATTATAAAAAGAAATAAATAGTATTTAAAAAGAAGATATCAGAATTAAACGAAGAAATAATAAAAACTAGCAACCTTGCTGTCACTATGTGACTGCCGTGACTTATGAACTATAAATAAATAAAAATTTGTTTTATTAATTAATGACTTGTTAAATTGTACTGTACTTTCTTAATTATTGACGTTTTTAAATATATAAGCTCATTCAGATGTTACATTCATCAAGAGCTTTCATTTGAGTACCCACATGCATTTTTGATATATTTTTCATATATACATATATATAATATATATTTTAAAGATATAAGCTCATTTTAATGTTACACTCATCAAGAGCTTTCATTTGAGTACCCACATACATTTTTGATATATTTTCATATATTCATATATATAATATAGCCAAATATATGAAATATATGAAAAATTGATGTGGGTACTCAAATGAAAGGTCTTGATGAGTGTAACATCAGGATGAGCTTATATCTTTAAAAATGTCAATAGTTCACAAGATACAAGGTCATTTCTTAATTATGTATCTTATATATTGTTAAATTGCACTGTACTTTTTTAACGAATGACATTTTTAAGGATATAAAGTAATCCCGATGTTACACTCATCAAAAGCTTTTATTTGAGTACCCACATCAATTTTTCATATATTTATATATATTATATATATTTATGTATGAGAAATATATCAAAAATGCATGTGGGTACTCAAATAAATGGTCTTGATGAGTGTACTGTCAGGGTGAGCTTATATCTTTAAAAATGTCAATAGTTCACAAGATACAAGGTCATTTCTCAATTATGTATCTTATATATTGTTAAATTGCACTGTACTTTTTTAACGAATGACATTTTTAAGCATATAAAGTCATCCCGATGTTACACTCATCAAAAGCTTTTATTTGAGTACCCACATCAATTTTTCATATATTTATATATATTATATATATTTATATATGAAAAATATATCAAAAATGCATGTGGGTACTCAAATGAATGGTCTTGATGAGTGTACTGTCAGGGTGAGCTTATATCTTTAAAAATGTCAATAGTTCACAAGATACAAGGTCATTTCTTAATTATGTATCTTATATATTGTTAATTTGCACTGTACTTTTTTAACGAATGACATTTTTAAGGATATAAAGTAATCCCGATGTTACACTCATCAAGAGCTTTTATTTGAGTACCCACATCAATTTTTCATATATTTACATATATTATATATATTTATATATGAAAAATATATCAAAAATGCATGTGGGTACTCAAATGAATGGTCTTGATGAGTGTACTGTCAGGGTGAGCTTATATCTTTAAAAATGTCAATAGTTCACAAGATACAAGGTCATTTCTTATTTATGTATCGAGAGATAGAACATTTTCGAATGCAGTCTAAATACTTATCATCATAAATTGACTAATGGTGAAAATGATATGAAATTTTGAAAAGGCACAACTCCAGGTCAAGACCTTTTTAATGATACCAAATTTAATCATAAAAACCCATTTTATCATATAAATACACTGTCCACAAAATTTTTCTTGTTATGTTAATAATATAAATGATTAAAGAAGAAATGTTATTAGTCAAAGAAATTTTGAAAAAATTTCTTAAAAAAATAATAATGATCCAAGAAAATTTTTATACAAAATTTTCTCAAAGGAGAAATAAAATTTTAAAGAAGAAATATTAAAAATAATTAAAGAAGAAATATTATTAGATAAATCAATTTCTTAGAAAAATAAAAATTATTAAAGAAGAAATCTTTTGATAGAAAATATTATTAAAGAAGAAATAAAATTTTAAAGAAGAAATATCCAAAATAATTGAAGGAGAAATATTATTGATCATATAAATTTTATTTAAAGAAATTATTAAAGAAGAAATGATCAAAAAATGATTAAGGAAATTTTTTGATAAAAAATTTTTATAAAAATAAATGAAAAATACGAACAAAAAACACTAAAATCAAAAGAAGAAATAAAAAACCATAAAAAATAAATTAAATTAAAAGAAGAAATAATAATTTAAACTAATTAAAGGAAAGCAAGAAGATAAATCACGACAATAAATTCCGTGTCGACATACAACTCAAGTTTTCTTCATCTAGAATTCCTAAACGTTAAAACGTAAAAATAAAAGTAAAAAAAAAGTAAAATAGTGGTATGCAAGTATCCATTTACTTTCTTCTTGTTGTTCTTGTAATTCGTTTTGATCTTGTTCTTCTCCACCTAAACTTTATTTATTTTATATTTTTTTTAAACCGTCGCCAACATTCAAAAGACTTAAGCCAGACTTGCAGTCTCAGTATTTTCATGACACAAATATCTCTTAACCCGACAGACTGGAATTTGCTTTTTTTTTATGGACATGCAAATGTGTCTAACAAATTAAATTAAAATAAATACCGACTATTTATCAATTAAGCCGACTTGCACAAAAATAAAAATGATTATTAATAATTTATATTCTAGATTTACAAATTCTGGCAGCAATAAATTGGCTTAGGATTTAACTCCGTAACAAATTGAATTAACTATTTGCTGCGTAATAATATAAATAAATCCGCATAGTTGTCGCTGGATAGCTCTTCGGCGATTGCTAAGTCGGCAGGTGGATCCTAAATTTTGTTAAAACGCATATCTCATCCAAAACACCGAGCAGCTCAACAGGAAGCTATTCTGTTGGATTTAACGAGCAATACCAATTTTAATGGTGTTTTGTGAATAATATCACCCACACACACAAGCCAAGAGGCAAAATAAAATAGCCTAACGGGAGGACAAGTCTCAAGATAAATGATCTGGTTATGAACCATTATCCTCCCCTATGACACTCTATGAGTACTTGTTCGTAATTTGTGGTCCAGTACGCTAAAATTTGTGCGTTTAATTTCACTGTTTCCATCTCAGTTGACAATTATTGTCATTGCGTTATTTTCCTGGCGACTTGTGAAATATACTGGTATTCATTGTATGACGCAATTATCTTCATTGTGTGACACTGACAGGTGTGTTTGATACTTGGGACACTTTCAATATGCTTAAGAAGTTTTACTTCATTGTCAAGCTGAAGGAAATTTGCTCTATAAAATAATCATACCTTCAATATTCTTCTTTACTTACCATAACAAATTTTCCTTCATAAATATCTCTAAAAAAATACGACCAATAAATTTAATTTATCCTCTCAACAATTCTAAGAGCCATTTTGCAGGTTTTTGAAAAAAAATTACATTTTTTTCTCGATTAGTTTATTTATAATCGCCAAAATAGCTCTAAATACGGCGAGCCGTTGACGGCGGCCATATTGAATTACTTATAGCTTAGTCTCTTATTTTTAGTAGCTAAAAAATCGCTAGATGGTGCTATGTGTCGAAACTAGAAGAACGTTTTTTTTGGTTAATTGAAAATTAGTTAAAAAAAATTTTTTTAGTTCGTTATTTCAAGCTAAAAAAAAATTAGGTCAATTTTTATTCTAAAAAACTAGAAACTTGAATAGCGCGCTATGCGCGCGCCTTAATTTTAACTAATGAGAAATCAGGTCCTATTTTATTACGAGTTTCGACTATTGACTAACTTCACACTCTCATGTATTTTTATTGTAGGGATAATTATACCTTTAATATTCTTCGTCACTATAACAAATTTTTCTTTTTAAATATCTCTTGAAAAAGACAACTGAAAAATTCAATTTTTCTTCTCAACAATTCTAAGAGCTATTTTGCAGATTTTTGAAAAAAAAATTACATTTTTTCCGCGATTAGTTTGTTCATAATCAGAAAAATAGCTATAAATACGGCGAGCCGTTAACGGCCGCCATATTGAATGTCTTATAACTCAGATTTTTATTTTTAGTAGCTAAAAAGTTCGCTAGGTGGTGCTATGTGTCAAAACTAGAAGAACGCTTTTTTTGGTTAATTGAAAATTAGTTAAAAAAAATTTTTTTAGTTCGTTATTTCAAGCTAAAAAAAAATAAGGTCAATTTTTATTCTAAAAAACTAGAAACTTGAATAGCGCGCTATGCGCGCGCCTTAATTTTAACTAATGAGAAATCAGGTCCTATTTTTTTGCGAGTTTCGACTATTGACTAACTTCACACTCTCATGTATTTTTATTGTCGGGATAATTATACCTTTAATATTCTTCGTCACTATAACAAATTTTTCTTTTTAAATATCTCTTAAAAAAGACAACTGAAAAATTCAATTTTTCTTCTCAACAATTCTAAGAGCTATTTTGCAGATTTTTGAAAAAAAAATTACATTTTTTCCGCGATTAGTTTATTCATAATCAGAAAAATAGCTCTAAATACGGCGAGCCGTTAATGGCAGCCATATTGAACGTTTAAGACTCAGTTTTTATTTTTAGTACCAAAGAAACTCGCTAGATGGTGCTGCGTAGTTAAGACTAGTTAATGATTCGTCACTTACCATAACAAATTTTTTTTTATAAATATCTCTTAAAAGACACAACCAATCAATTTAATTTTTTTTCTCAACGATTCTAAGAGCCATTTGCAGGTTTTCACAAAAAAATTGTCTTATTTTTTCGATTAGTTTATTCATAATCGCAAAAATAGCTCTAAATACGGTGAGCTGTTGACGGCGGCCATATTGAATCTCTTATAATTCAACCTGTTATTATTAGTAGCTAATAAACTCGTTAGATGGCGCTGCGTGGCAAAACTAGTCGAAAATGTATTATATTTTTCTATTAAAAATTTCTTACTTTATTATTTCTTCATTGTTAAGCTGAAAAAAAATTATCCTCTAAAATAAAATACATGAAAGTTTTGAAGTTAGTCATAGGTCGGAACAATAATTAGTTAGTTAGTCTAAAAAATAATTATACCTTTTATATTCTTCGTCACTTATCATATCAAATTTTTCTTTATAAATATCTCTTAAAAAACACAACCAATAAATCCAATTTTTTTTCTTAACAATTCTAAAAGCTATTTTATAGGTTTTTTAAAAAAAATTTCAATATTTCTTCGCTTAGTTTATTTATAATCGCACAAAAAGCTCTAAATACGGCCAGCCGTTAACGGCGGCCATATTGGGTATCTTATAACCCTGCTTTTTAATTTTACTACCTAAGAAACTCGCTAGATGGCGCTGTAGGTCAAAACTAGTAAACAATTTTTTTTTAATTTTCAAATAAAAATTTTGCACTTAATTACTAAGTTAAAAGAAAATTTATAAATAATTAGATCAATTTTAACTAAATATTCTTTTTCATTATCACAAAAAATATCCATGATACCTTTAATATTCTCCGCCATTTACCATAACAAATGTTTCTTTATAAATATCGCTGAAAAAACTCGACCAATCAATTTAATTTTTTTTCTCAATAATTCTAAGAAGTATTTTGCAGGATTTTACAAAAAAATTACATTATTTCCTCACTTAGTTTATTTATAATCGCAAAAAAAGTTCTAAATACGGTGAGCCGTTAGCGGCGGCCATATTGAATATCTTAATACTGCGCCTTTTAATTTTAGTGACTAAAAAACTCGCTAGATGGCGCGGCGTGTCAAAACTATTTAAAAATTTCTCCATTCTTCAGTGAAAAATTAGCGGGAAAAAATAAATAAATTAAAATAAAAATGAATAAAATTAATAATATATAAAAATAAATAAAATAAAATAAATATGAATAAAATTAATAATATATAAAAATAAATAAAATTAATTATAACAATTAATGAATGATAATGATAAATGATAAATAATAAAAAAAAAAAACAGTACCTTAAAAATAAATAAAAAAATAAATACAGGTAGGCTATACCAGGATGGGGTCCTACGATGGGGGACTGCCACTGCTCTAACATCGCCATCATGCAGCTGTTCCATGAGTTGAAGCAGCAGTTTCCTGGCCTACCGGATCACGTTGTTTCCCAGTGCATTGCCCAGGTAGATCGGCGACCTCTAACCTCCAAATCCCGCTACTAAATAATAAAATTTAATTAATTAATAATGAGACTGTGTTAAATTATCATTTAATCCAGGATTAACAGCACGAGGATTGATAAATTAATTTTTAAAAAATTATTCTTAGCAGCTGCTGACTTTTAACTTGATGTTGCAGAACAGCCACGACAGAGAGACATGCACCGAGAGTTTGCGCTTGACTCAAGAACTGAGGCCCTCTCCTGGAGCGTTTCCCCCTCCAGCTCCGGATTTGAACCTCCCGCGGGGTATGAGTCTGCCCGAAGACCCCCAAAAGACTCTTCAAAGTCTCCACCAGAAGCCGAAGGCCCACCGACCAGTTTCTCTGGACATCGGACCTTTCAGGTCGCCCTTGCACGCGGCTCGGCGAGTTCTTCCGCCATTACCGCCGATTTCTTCCAGCCAGACTCCTGGAAGACCAGCGCCATCTTCTGCCCCGGCAGCTTACTCCACCCGAGGCTTCTTCGATGATTCCTCGGCGAGTCCGGATAACTTCCGGAATGTGAGGAATTTGAACTCGGGGTTCGAACTTAATGTCAATGTTGCCTGCAGTCCTGCAAGTAATCGGGGTAAGATATGACCTTGTATCTTGTGAAATATTGACATTTTTAAAGATACAAGCTCATCCTGATGTTATACTCATCGAGAGCTTTCATTTGAGTACCCACATCAATTTTTCATATATTTTATATATTTATATATATTATATATATGTAGATATGTAAAATATATAAAAAATGTCATGTGGGTACTCAAATGAAAGGTCTCAATGAGTGTAATGTCGGGGTGAGCTTATATCTTAAAAAATGTCAATAATTAAGAAATGACCTTGTATCTTGTAAACTATTGACATTTTTAAAGAAATAAGCTTATCCCGATGTTACCCTTATCAAGACCTTTCATTTGAGTACCCACATCGATTTTTCATATATTTCATATATTTATAAATATTATATAAATTTATATATGAAAAATTGATGTGGGTACTCAAATGAAAGCTCTCGATGAGTGTAACATTGAAATGAGTTTATATCTTCAAAAATGTCAATAATTAAGAAATTACCTTGTATTTTGTAAACTATTGACATTTTTAAAGATATAAACTCATCCTGATGTAACACTAATCAAGACTTTTCATTTGAGTACCCACATCAATTTTTCATATATTTATATATATCATATATATTTTACAAATACCATATATGTAAAATATTTAAAAAATGCCATGTGGGTACTCAAATGAAAGGTCTCGATGAGTGTAACATTGAAATGAGTTTAAATCTTTAAAAATGTTAATAATTAAGAAATTACCTTGTATCTTGTGAACTATTGACATTTCTAAAGATATAAGCTCATCTTGATGTTACACTCATCGGGACCTTTCATTTGAGTACCCACATCAATTTTTCATATATTTCATATATTTATAAATATTATATATATGTATATATGAAAAATATATTAAAATGCCATGTGGGTACTTAAATAAAAGGTCTCGATGAGTGTAATGCCGGAGTGAGCTTATATCTTAAAAAATGTCAATAATTAAAAAATTATCTTGTATTTTGTCAACTATTGACATTTCTAAAGATATAAGCTCATCTCGATGTTACACTCATCGAGATCTTTCATTTGAGTACCCACATCAATTTTTCATATATTTATATATATTATATATATGTATATATGAAAAATATATTAAAATGCCATGTGGGTACTTAAATAAAAGGTCTCGATGAGTGTAATGCCGGAGTGAGCTTATATCTTAAAAAATGTCAATAATTAAAAAATTATCTTGTATTTTGTCAACTATTGACATTTTTAAAGATATAAGCTCATCCCGATGTTACACTTATCAAGACCTTTCATTTAAGTACCCACATCAATTTTTCATATATTTATATATATTATATATATGTATATATGAAAAATATATCAAAAATGCATGTGGGTACTCAAATTAAAGGTCTTGATGAGTGTAACATCGAGATGAGCTTATATCTTCAAAATATATATATTTTATAAATGTATATATAAAAAATAAAAAGTATACTAAATTTTCTAGATTTCCGGACAGTCCAGAGTTCTAAGAAACGAAACGAACCTGACTCGAGCGAAGTCCTCAGTGACCACACACGGAGTTACACCTCAGTCAGCCTGACCCTGAGACCGCCTTCCTCGGAGCCTCAAGCTCCAATCGACATCAGGTCCCAAGGATCTAGTCTCACCTACTCAACTTCCTCCTTAGACCCCCGAGGGTTCCAAAGCCGCTTGCAAATTAGCATCGGTCCTGGGAATGTTGGCAGTGTCGCCGCTGCGAGGATAAGGCCACCTATGGGTACCAGGCCCAATAACCTCATTCCTGTGGCTTCTGGCTCTCATAAACCTCCAGGTAACCTAAAATTTTTCCCAACAGATAATAAGTATGATTCCGACAAAATCTCCTTTATACAAAATATCACAACACATAAGCTTGTGACCGTGTTGTGCCCTTTTATCATGGATTTTGTGTGTGTTTATTCGAAAGTAGACTAACACCGAGGACATTATGTCGGGGGATATTTTGTCGTGGTACCAATAAGTATATATTTTGTTTATATTACATAGTACTTAAAATTTTACAGGATTACCAGTAGGTCCTCCAAGTCAGCTACCACGTCCTACGACGACAATGAGCGCACCAACGACACCTTCAGCTCCAGCTATTGGGATTGTTAGTAATCCCAGTAGTTTACCTGCGACTCCAAGCGGTCCTGTTTCTTCATTCCCGTCTAGTCCTTATAAAGATGCTATTAGTGTTGATCTCAGTCGTCTTTCTTTGCATCAAGGTAATTTATTAAATGTATTAAATTAATTAAATAATTATTTTAATCATTATAAGCTTTAAAAAAAATGTAATACATACTTAAAATATTTTTTTTTCTAATTTAAAAGAAAAAAATTTAATTAAACAATTAATTTACAAAATTAATTAAAATGATTAAAAAAAAATCAATTTAAAATAATTAATTTCCAAAAATTAATTTAAAAAATTAATTAGAAAAAAATTAATTTACAAAAATTATTAAAAAAAAAAAATTGATTTAAAAAATTAATTTTAAAAAAATTTAATAAAATTTCTAATCCTAAAATAAAAATATTTTTTTTTCTTAAAATAAAAAATTAATTGCAAAAATTTATTTTTAGCCAATAAATATTTGTATTTAATTATTTTAAGGATATTATATTAATTACATTAATTAATTGTATTTATTTTTGTCTAAATTTAGTGAAAAAAGCTTTTGTGGTACTTGTGTTTTAGAACACACTCTTTGCTCGTTGCGCCAACACACCCGTAGTCGCAATCCCCCTCCACAATTTAATAGTTCAATAAATATCCAACAGATGGCATTAAATGTTTCTTTTTGAAAAGATTTTTTTAGCAAAAAAAAAAATTTTTTTTTTTTTTTCGAATGCTTCAAAAAGAAATTTGATAGATTTCATTGTTGATTTATAATAAATTAATTTTGAATTATATAAATGATTTAATTATCTATGCTTGTGATACTTTTAGGCTTTTATAATCCCACCTACGCATTTGCGTCGGAGATATTTACAAATTCCTGACCCACGCGGGGTCTATAGATAGGTTCTACCTCTTTGATGCTCTTTGATCACCTGATCTGGCATCACCGTTTTGTTTTATTAGTACAACGTGTGTTTGTAAAAAAAATTTTTATAAAAAAATAAAAAAATTTTATTTATAAAAAATTATAGGGTAAGTGTGGATATTACTGCAGTTTTTTTCGTAAGTCTCACTTCGAAAGCATTTTTATAAAATTTTCTCAAGATAATAATAACTTTTTTTTTTTAAACAAAAGTTTGACTCATTATTAACCCAAAATAAAATCAACAATGAGAGAAACAAATATTTTCGTTAAATAATAAGCATTTAAAAAGAAGTCTAAATGCATGTATTACTGCAGGTCTTAAAGTAGCTTGCTCCTATTACTGCGTGTCCATTACTGCAACTGATCCAGTTACTGCAGAACGGCTATATTTTAGGATTTACTTAAAAATCAACAAAAACTTATCAAAAAGAAAATTTATTAGTTTAATGTAATAACAAAAATTCTTCATAATCTAAATAATAAGTAACACAGCCTTAACGTATTATTAATTGACCAGAATTCGTAAATTTTAATTGATGTAATCTTACAATTTACTGATTATTGCTTTCCTGGACTTGCCTCGACTTTTTATTTTTTTGTTTATTAACTTTTGATTTTTTATTAATTTTATCCATAGTTTATTTTTCACTTCAAGACAACTTGATTCACGCACTTATTTAGAGGTAAGAATAGCCGTGTTTGCGTCCGCAGTAATAGGTACAGACATATAGAAATAGAGGCGCTTCTATTACTGCAGTCGACTGAGAAAATTGCAGTAATACACGCACATGCGGTTTTTCGGTACCAATTACTGCATGCTTAATTAAATAAATTTGACTGATCAAAATGTAATTTTTAACTTCCCGCTAAGAAAATTGAAAATTTTCAAAAATCGGGAAGTTATTGGTTTTACCCCGTTTTTCGAAAATCGAGTTTTCATCAGATCTCGACGTTTTGAGGTCCTAGGAAGCTTTCCTGACTATTCCCGCGAGGGTGTCACTATGTCTGTATGTATGTGTGTGTGTGTGTGTGTGTGTGTGTGTGTGTGTGTGTGTGTGTAAGTATGTAAACCTCTTATAACTTTTGAACGGTTGAACCGATTTCATCGCGGTTGGTGCCATTCGAAAGGGCTTCGCCAAACTTAGATTTTCTGTTAATTTGAACCGATTCGGACCGATAGATTTTGAGAAATTTGGAGAAATCTAAAAAAAAGTAGGAAAAAAAATTTTTTCTGAAGTGGTTTTTTTGGGATAACTTTTAAACGGCTCAACCGATCGATTCCAAAAACTAATCAGCTCTCAACCTTGAAAAACCACGTCGATCGCCGCCAATCCGGTCAAAATCGGTTGATTCGTTCGAGAGATATCGTGAACGAAAGAAAACCGAAAAAAGTGTTTTTTCAGAGTTACTCCGAAATTTATAGTTTGACCAATTGAAGCTCAGAAATTATTGATAAAGCTTAAAAACTATGTAGAGTGCCGCGAAGCGCGTAAAAATCGGTTCATTCATTCAAAAGTTATTGCGGTATGAACATTCAAAAAATAGTGTTCTATGAAACTTCTATCAGATTTTTGAGCTCAAAGAGCTCAAAAGCATAGAAAAGGTATCTTTTTGAGCTCGAAGAGCTTAAAACAACACACCGATTGTACTTTTGAGCTCGAAGAGCTCAAAAAAGCGGCCAGGTATTAACGGAATTAGCGGGAAGTTGCAGGGATGGCCTTTAGGGTCAACCGTTTTCCTAATTTTTAACTTCCCGCTAAGAAAATCGAAGATTTTCAAAAATCGGGAAGTTATTGTTTTCACCCCGTTTTGCAAAAATCGAGTTTTCATCAGATCTCGACGTTTGAAGGTCATAGGAAGCTTCCCTGACTATCCCCGCGAGGTTGTCACGATGTCTGTATGTATGTGTGTGTGTGTGTGTGTGAAAGTATGTGAACCGCTTATAACTTTTGAACGGCTTGACCGATTTCATCGCGGTTGGTGCCATTCGAAAGGGCTTGACCAAACTTAAATTTTAAAAACTATTTGGACCAATTCAGATCAATAGATTTTGAGAAATCTTCAAAAAACTGAAAAAAAATTTTTTTTCAAATGTGGTTTTTTTGGAATAACTTTTAAACGGCTTAAAGGTTCAATTCCAAAAACTAATCAGCTCTCACCCTTGAAAAACCACGTCGATCGCCGCCAATCCGGTCAAAATCGGTTGATTCGTTCGAGAGATATCGTGAACGAAAGAAAACCGAAAAAAGTGTTTTTTCAGAGTTACTCCGAAATTTCTAGTTTGACGAATTAAAACTTAGAAATTATTTATAAGGCTTAAAAAACTGCGTAGAATGCCGCCAACCGCGTAAAAATCGGTTCATTCATTCAAAAGTTATTGCGGTATGAACATTAAAAAAATAGTGTTCTATGAAACTTCTATCAGACTTTTGAGCTCAAAGAGCTCAAAAGCATAGAAAAGGTATCTTTTTGAGCTCGGAGAGCTTAAAACAACATACAGATTGTACTTTTGAGCTCGAAGAGCTCAAAAAAGCGGCCAGGTATTAACGGAATTAGCAGGAAGTTGCAGGGATGGCCTTTAGGGTCAACCGTTTTCCTAATTTTTATTAATCATTTGATTCTAAAAAAGGGTTATCTAACTTCTAAATGTAAAAATTATATTAATTAGGTCATTTATATAAAGAAAAAGACTTTTTACGACCACCTCTTTTTACACTGAAATTCTTAAAAAAGATAAAATTATTCACTTCTGTAACTACTTAATTTTTATTAATTAATAACAAATTGAATAATTGTCATACATATAAAAAACGACTATGCAGTTATTTTCCGAAAGGTTTAAATTAACAGAAATAATTTTTTTTTAATCAAAAAAGTCATAACCCATTTATTGATAATTAAAACAAGAAAATCTGCAGTAATACCTACACCTGCAGTAATACCCACACTTACCCTATAAAAAAAAATTTTAATGAAAAAAAAAAAAAACAAAATAGTAAATCATAACCGGAAAAAATAAAATTTCTTTAAGATCAATAGGTAAATTAATATTATAATAAAATAAATATAAAAGAAATAATGGTTAGTCACAAAAAAGTCAAATGTCAACAATATTCTTACATTAAAAATTAAGATAAATTCCATAGAAATTAACTTCTCTAAATCAGTAAAATACCTAGGAGTAATCTTAGATGATAGATTATCATGGTCTGAACAAGTAAATGATGTATGTTATAGATGTATGAGAACTCTTGCACAATTAAAAATGTATGGTAACATTTTTAATTTACGCGCAAGGAAAAAACTTGTTATCACTTTAATACGGCCTATCTTTGATTACTGTGCTGCAGTTTATAGCGATATAACTGCACAACAACAGCTTAAAATGCAGAGAAAGTTAAATTCCTTTGTGCGCTATATTTTTAAAATAAACAGATACGAACATGTTACTCCGTATTACCGTGATTTAGGCTGGCTTACACTTAAAACTAGACGTGAATTCTTTTATTGCTGCTTGATTTGCAAGGCAATTAAAATGCGTCAGATGCCTCTATTTCATAGGGAATTACTTACAATTGAACCTAGATTCCGGAGAGGCGATGATAGACAAGACTTATTAGTACTTCCTAACTGTAATAGTGTTAAATATGATAAGTCGTTTATTGTTAGCGCAATAAGGGCGTGGAATAAACTACCAATAGACTGTACAAATGAATGTATTTTTAAGGAATTTCGGAGTTCATGCTTTAATTTCTATCTGTCGAATTTAAAAGAATAACTGATTGATTGATAAATGATTGATAAATGTGTAATGATGTGATGATGATAGTGCATTATTATTTACTTTTTACTTTTTACTTTTTATATTTTATATATGATTATAAATTTATACCATATACTTTTTGTATTAAATAATTGTATCTGTGATGGCCGCAAGGAGCCTAGACTCCATGGCCAAATAACAATAAATAAATAAATAAATAAAATTAAAAAATAGCGACACCAAGCGTAATTTACTTGAAGCGAGATTTGTTAATAGTTAACAAATCTTTATTTGAATGAAATAAATGAGTCGATTCAATTAAATAATCCAAAACGAAGTAGTATTTAATTCAAAGTAATATATATTTAAATAAAAAAAATTTGTTAACATTAAATAAATATTTTTGATTCATTTCAAATAAATCTGTGCATTTGAGTCAAACAAACCGTTTTCTCAGTGTATAATCTGGATTTTTTTAAGCTACTATCTGAAATTTTTTTTCACCACAGATATAAACACTATGGTGAAAAAAAAAGTGATTATATCGCGGAGTATAATCTGGGATGATACCCAGTGTCATCTTGTTTTTTCCGTGTAGGGACCGGCTGTTATTTTTTTTTATTCATTAAACTTTTTTATTTTATGTCTTGTGAAGCTATTTATTAAAATTTTTTATGACAACTTAAATTTTTTTTATGTGCCCTTTTAGCTTTAGGCGCTACTTTTCTAAAAGCTAAAAGGGCGCATGTCTTGAGTTACGCCCTTTTAGCTTTAGGATACTCGAATTTTTTTTTTTTACAGATCTTTGTGTTTCGAGTGATTTCAAGAAGAATTTTTTTAGTTCTAATTTAATTAATTAAAAAAAAATTTTTTTTTACTTGTAATTTAACTAATAAAAAATTGTTTAACGTCGGCTAATTTTACTTTTATATACTATATATATATATACTATATACTATATACTATATACCTATATACTATATACTATATACTATATTTTATATACTATATACCTATTTGATAAATATGATAATTTTATTAATTGTATATTTCTTTTTAGTATCAGAAAGTCAGAAGCAACTAATTACTGAGCAACTGGTGAGAAAGGAGAGACTTTCCAGAGAGCTTAAAATAGAAAAAGGACGACTTGAGGCGCTTAAGAGAGAAATCCATGCTATTCAAGGACCTGTTTATCCTATTGTTTCTCTGGAGGTAATATTTATTTACATAATTTATAAAAGGCTGGCAATAGCCTAATCGGCCCGGTACCTGCATTTCGAAAGAGTGGGACCAGGGTTCGATTCCAGCACGCACCACTGTTTTCAGTGATTATAAAATAAAGAGAATATGTGCGTTACGTTGCCCCAGCCTCTGTACCGACCGGGTTTTTTGTGCTTTCTCCGTGTAGTTACGGAAGTAAAAATGTCATTATAAAAGCACTCCATACTACTTAAGGTCGTAATGCAAATGCAGGTAGTGATTATAACGCGTAAGTCGGCACAGTCGCAGCACAGTGTGATTATAAGTGGAAAATAATATGTTGAACGCAAAGAAACCAAGTGTTGAAAGGGCGAAAGCTAAAAGTATAACATTAAGAGAGTTATATGATAACAATAGAGGCACTCGAGTGGAGTTACAGTCTTGTAAAACAAAAATAGGTAAGGTAAAAGACCCAATACCGGAACGACGAAGGGTACATGACTGGTTTTATTACTTAGAAAATATTCAAATGGTTCATTATTAATATTAATTCATCCAATCATATAGAATAAACATGTAGTTACACGAAAATAATTAAATTTATCAGTTTTGGCTAATTTAATATTAAAAACATGTTTTTGAAAAGTCTAAAAGACCCAGTATCGGAACACCTTAAATGCCTAGTCCAAATACCGGAATATGGTTGAAACAACACCGGAACGATAAATAAAACTAATTTTTCTAATCTAAAGAGTCAGATTTTCGTAAGCTGGAATAATTAAATACTTAATTAACAAATCATAATCCTTTAAGTGAATTTTTCTGAATTTATAAAACTAATTTATAAAATGTTATCTTCGACTTAACTTTCGGCATCCTACTACTACCTATAAAAATTAAGCAGTTAATTCAGAACTCAAATGACATGTATGCATAGTGAAACTAACAATAATTATTTAATATTAAAAATCAAATAAATTTTTACTAAAAATCTAAAAAAAAAAATAAACGATTCGAGGTTAGGGGCCGTCCATTAATTACGTGAGGTGTTCTAGGGGGAGTGGATCAAGCTAAATCTTACCAAATCTCACTGAGAGGGGAGGGGGATCTTAACAAATATCACGTAATTTTTTCTCTAGCAGAAAACAGTGTAAAATTGCGTGAAATAGTATTTCTATAATAAAATATGGCCAAATTTGACACAATAGTGTTTATCGTATTCGTCTGAACCCTGCAGAGCAGCAAAGTAGCGCTCGATTGTTTAATTTGATTATTGATCGATAGGATTCACTAATTTTTAGGTATAGATTTCTTTAGAAATCTATCGGTGGTAACCGGTCTTATGTCGTAATTTTAATACAATTTTGTCATAATATGTTTAATTATCTTTAATTTAAACTATTGTTTGTCGACTTTTAATACTTTTTTCAATTCATTTCGTAGTTGAGAAAATTCAAAAAAATCAATAATAAATTAAATTTTAGCTTTTTATCATCAAATGACTTTTATATGTAAAAATCCTATTTTTAGATAGATGTCTTTAAATATCTATTTGCTGTAGTCAGTCTCATATCGTTGTTTGCAAAAATATAATAAAAATAAATTTTAGGACATTACGGCCTTTTAATAACGTGTTTTTTCAATATTCAAACAAGAAATCTACCTATCCATGTCGGGTGTAGCCGAATGGCACTTTTTTCTCAATAATCCAACCCGTTTACAGCCAAAACATGAATTTTGAATAATCTCGCGTGAGATTAGGGAGGGGAGGGAGTTGAGGAAAATCTTACGAAATCTTATCAAGGGGGAGGGGGTTAAAAATTCTCAAAAATGCCTCACGTAATTTATGGACGCCCCCTTATACTTGACGACACTTATGTAAAAAGAAAATTTCAAAATAGAAATTTGTTTTTTCTCCCCTCCGGGCGGAAAGCGTCAATTTTCTGCCCGCTGCGCTAAATGAAAATGCCGCTTTCCGCCTCCGTCGAGGAGAAAAATAGTATTTTTGCCCTCTGGGCGGAAAGTGGCAACTTTGGTCTCATTGTGCTAAACAAAGTTGCCGCTTTCCTCCTTCCTCGGACAAAAAATATTATACAGCCCTTGGGAAGTAAAAAGAAAACCTGAGATCACATGTTTGTTGACCTCGGCTTCGCCTCGGCCAACAATTACATGTGATCTGAGGCTTCTTATATTCCTTCCCAAGGGGTGTATACTATCTCACCACGGGCAGGAAATAAGAAAGCCTTAGATCATATGTTTGTCGACCTCGGCTTCGCCTCGGCCAACAATTACATGTGATCTGAGACATTTCTTATTTTCCTGCTCTAGGTAAGAAATATACTATTGTTCTTCAAGTTAAAATTTACGAATATTTGAAACAATTTTATAATAAAATTACTTTCTGTATTAAATTTTATTTCACAAAAACTTTTGTTGTTGTGCTTGATGTAAACAATCAACACAGTATATATCGTAAATGTAAATAAATAATATCAATATGGCTGACTGTTCCGATACTGGGTATTAGCTCATTTCGGGTGTACCAATAGACGAACAGTAAATTTTAAATAACAATAGGGTCTATTTTGTATTATCAATTAATTGCATCGAATTCTTAGTATTTGTATTAATACATAAAAAAAAAATTTTAGTGAAAAGTATTTCCATTAGGTTTCTATGAGCTTAAGATCATCGAGTGATTTCTTAGCAAAACCATTAAGAGACCTTGATAAGTCAGAAATCTAAGACTATTGACATCATTAACATTTTTTTTCAATATTTCCAATATAATTTAAAGTTTCATTCATATTTTATTATGTAAAAAAAAGATTGAGGTTTCTAATAAAGAAAAGTTTGTTTAATTTGATTGAGTACGAGATAAAATATAAAATAATAATTGTCAAATCGTTCCGGTATTGGGTTTTTTACCTTATACAAGTAAAGACGATATAATAATAATACATAATTTGAAATTAATTAATTAATTAATTAATTACAAAAATGCAAAATTTCCGTCTACAATTGGTTTTTTAATAAGGAAATTTAATAATGCTTATATTCAATAGCTTGCCTTGTTTTAGAGCCGATTAAATTAAATAATTAAATTAATAAATTAGACATACAAAATTTGTCTAATTTTTACTAAAATTATTTTTTTAATACATTTTTAGATAAAAAATTTAATTAATTTTTTTTTTTTTTTTTTTTCAGCAACGCGCTTCAGATTTAAGAAGCGAAATTTATCAACTGGAGCTTGAGTGTGGACTGTTGACAAATGAAGTCGACAAAAGTATAAATCCAAATGGTGAATATTTATATTTAATAATAAATAGCGCCAAAATTTTTGCTGCAAATTTGAAAAAACAATTTATAATAAATAAAATTTTTGATATTATGGCAAAAATATTGGTCCTAAAAAAAAATATTTTAAACAATTTAATTTTATAAAAAAAATACTTCTTATGATTTTTTTTTTTTTAAATTAATATTTTTTCTGTAGTTTAAAAAAATAAGATTTATAATTATTAAAAAATTTATTAATAACTTTAAAAATTTTACACTCGCTTATTTTAGTAGAAAGATTTAATAAAAATTTCTATTTAAAGTTTATCAAAAGTATAATTTAGAAAAAATTTTTTATTTTTAAAAATGATATTTTTATTTATAACACTGCACTAAAATCAGAGATTTAAAAATTAAAAAAAATTATTTATAATGGTACTTACTTTAATAATATAAAAATTGAAATTTTAATTTTTATAAATAATTTTTTTAATTACCAAATTTTCAATTTTTTAAGGATCATTATTTACATTAAAATTAATTTTTAAATTTAATATTTTTCAGTACCTCTGGGAGAGACCAACGAAGAATTCTACCACGGAATTTACCGCGGCCAGTCAATAAACCTCCCCGCGTTCACGTCATCTCCTCCACCTCTGCCGAGTGTCCCGCCGGCCTGGGACCCGAGCCAGAATATTCACGAAGACGAGGATAAAGATGGGCCCTCGTGGATCTGCGAGAAATGTACCTTTAACAACCACCCGTTGATTGACATCTGCGAGGTTTGTCTGATGCCTCGCTTCAAAGAACTTGAAGACACAGGTACGAGAAACCGTCCCCAGGTGTTGAGCCGCCCGCAGACTTTGATGCCTAATTCTATTTCTAAGCAGTCTACGTCCAGGGTTTAGATTTTACCCGTGCCTTATTAATAATTAATAATTAATATTTAATTTTTTAATAATAATGCCTTACTTTCTAGTTTTATTTAAGGAGTTATACCTAAATGCAAAAATTAATTAATTAATTAAAAAATATTTATTACAAATTTGAAACCAATCAGTCAAGCGTTTTTTGGAGAAAAAATTTATTTTTTAAAAAAATTGACGAAATGTTGTAATAAAAAATTAATTTATTTCAAATTTTAAATAATCTATATTATTAAGAAAATGAGAAAAATTTAGGCTGCATTTGGAAATTCTCTATCTCTAGATACAAAATTAAGAAATGACCTTGTATCTTGTGAACTATTGACATTTTTAAAGATATAAGCTCACCCCGACATTACACTCATCAAGACCTTTCATTTGAGTACCCACATCAATTTTTCATATATTTTATATATTTATATATATGTATTTAGACTGGGCCAAAAAAACTGACTATTTTTTTTTCTATCGATATTGTGAAAATATCATTCATGATGATAAAAAAAAATTATTGTGCAAGTTTGAGTCCTTAATAATAATATTAAGGGGTGTATCGTTACGACTATTGATTTTTCAACAGTAATCGCATTTTTTACTCAAAATTCGTTAATTATCAATCTGAAAAATTTTAGCGATATGTATTCTTATAGGAAATTAAATTTCCTAAAAAAAAGTTATCTTTGTAAATTACTGTAAAACAAGCCGTTTCCTTGTAATCATGCCTTAAACAAAGATTTATTTTTTCAATTTTGCGTTTCAATTTTGGATTTTTGTAGCTACCAGAAATATCAATATTTTTACAATTTAAAATACTTATTTTCAAAAGGAAATTTAATGCTCTACAAAAAGGTCTCTTAACATTTTTGATTAAATTCACTCCTTTCAAAGTTATTCGACGTTGAAGTTAAATTCAAAAATAATTTATCGTTTTTCGCGTTACACATGATTTTTCCTTTTGATTGAAAAATTTATGACTTTAATATTGAGAATAATTTTTTTTTGTTGGAAGACTAAATTTTTTTATTAAAATCATAATTTACCAATGTATTATTTTGCTTTTTAACGATTAATTATCGACATAAATTCATTTTTACTGTATTTAACTAACTCCAATAGTAAAATAAATTCGGTCCCTTTATTATAAATTATTTATTTGCCTAGTGACATACTTTTACTTACAGAAAAAAAATTGAATAATAAGTCAAAACAAATTAAATCAATAAAAGAGATAAAAAATCATTTTATTTTCACTTATAATTTATATTTTACAAAAAAAATTCTTTAATTGTTATCAAATCATGGCAAATGATCAGTTGAAAAAATAATTATTCAATCAAATTACTTTTATTACAATTTGGGTATTTTTTCCGGTGTTCACTAACGGCTAACAACAAATACTGAAGTTGTTCTTCGTTTTTAGTGAGACACTTATTGTAATCTTCAATTAATGATACACCACGTTCTGCAACATCATTGACGACAGCTAATTTTCCAAAAAATTCCTTACACTCTTGAAAACTATCATTATTGGACCAATTGCTTATGTCTTCATCGATAAAATCATACGGCAAATCAAATTCTTTGAATATGGTGAGCGATTCTACAGAAATGAAGTCACTGATATCTTTTTCTAGCAATTCATCTGAATCGCTTGCTACTTCATATTTTCTGGTTTTAGTATTTGATGATTTATTATTTATTAGATTTTCAATCATTTGTTTCTTCACAGTCAGGTCAATAGAATCATCAAATAGAGACATTATGGCTAATTGATCACTCAAATACCATAAATGTCTCACCATTTTCTTGAGAGCAGCTTGCGATACAGTCGAGTTTATTTTGTTATATAATATCAATTGTTGCATCAAAAGTCAAATCATTATTTGGAGCCAAAATTGCCGAGGATGAAGTAAACCAAGCTTTTATATAAGTTGTAACTATGAAAATACAAATATGACGAAGATTATTTAACTCTTTAGGTGTAATCTTAAACTCTGTTCGAAAAATAAATATTTTCAAACAATAAATCGCCTTCGACATCCAACGAGCATGACTCATTGCTCCCGGACATTTAAAAGTGTAATTATCCTTTGGCGTAGCTCCCAAGAAAATAGATGATAACTCCAAAAATTCTCGATAGTCATTTCTTGGAAGAAATTTCTGCAAAAAAATATGATCATTTCTGTTATTATTGAAAGGTAATATCTTTACATGAGAACTGGAGATTTTAAATTGTGTACACAAAACGTGGTCAACTTGAATTAAGAAAATTATTAAAAAGAACACTATCTTGCCTAAAATGAAAATTTTCTTTGACCAAAAAGTTTTTTCTGTGTACTTTTACAACTCAAATAACAACTCAAAATATACCTGCGAATAATTATCGATAAAACTTAATAGTTCATCTTTTTTGTTTAATAGTATATTAGCCACTATCTTATCGTTGATGCCAGCGTTATATTTGGATGTGTTGATTTTATTCCAACCGATTTTAAATCGATTAAAAAATGGAACGTTCGGACCTGATTGTACTGGCCAGTAAGCTTCAAAAACGCCTTTTATGACAAGTTCAATTACATGATGACGACAGGGTAACCATATAAGCTTTCGTTTCAGAATTTTCTCAAGCTCTACGCCAGCGCCATGATGAATTCCTATAGATTAGAAAGATAAAGATTTGATTAGAAACATGAATGGCAAATCAAGTGATTTTTATTTTGAACTATATTACTTCTATAATTTCTGAAAATATAACTAGCAGTGTAGTTAATTTTTGAAGTGATGTTTATATTTCAATATTATCGTTTGACCACAGAAAACTTTATTTTTGGCAAAAAAATCAACTTGTCGGTTTTAGAGATTTTTTAATTGGAATATTGAAAAAATAATTGTGAAAAGATCTTAAGTATAATTTTTCTCTACTTTTTCAAATCTGAGCTTTTTTCAAGTAAATAAGACTAATAATTAAAATTTACCCGTATTGGTTGCTGCAGTATCAAAGCATATCGCTTTTATGTAATTACTGACACCCCATTGCTCCATAGTTGAGTATACAGCTAAAGCTTGCTCAATCCCAGATCCTGAATTAATTTTTGGAATACCCAATAGCTGTTCACTGCCAGACGATGTTAAAAGCACCGGAAGCCTATCTACTGTTTCTGTCCCAACAATATCACTTAGCAGTTTACCATCCCAATGGACCACATAATTGTCATTGAATTTTAAGTCTTCTTTTAAGCCTTTAGCAATTTCTTTCCGATGAATTATACGCTGTCGTTGAATAGTTTTATAACTCAAATTTACATTCCGAGTATCGAATCCCACACTTTTTAAAGTAGCTGCCAAAACATATGTGGCGCTTCGGCTACTTACATTACCACGATCCAGTGCAGCAGCTAATTCTGGCGTCATAATATTAATTTTTGGTGTCCGTTTTGCTGTTAAAAAATCTGTTTCAAAGTTAGACACATTTGAATTTTGACTCATAAATGAATCTGACTTTGATTGCAACTCCTGACTAGATGTTGTAGCATCACAATCATCATTACTGTTATAATCACGAGAGGTGTCTTCTGAAAAATATAAATTATTTTGACATTGTTAAATAGAAAATACACTTCTTACAAAAATAAGAGAGCAAGAAAAAAATCAAAATATTGGGGTCTTTTCAACAGTCTGTAACTCATAAAAAAACTATCGTACAACAAATAAAAAAAAAGCAAATTGCAGCTCTCAGTATTTTATTTTTGGATCTGAGTTCCAAAAATTTTTTTATTCCTAATCTTAAGAAATCTACCGAGATAAAAATTTTTGAAATTTTTTTTGGTTTTTATTCTTAGCTTATGGATTTGGAAAAAATTTTTTTGATTTAATCTCTATATGGACTGGATATCTTGCTCATTGAGCTTCGATTTGTTAGTTTGAAAACCTCGATTTGAGCATTTCTCGCTGAGATATCGGCGTTTTAATGAAAAAAGACCATTCTGTCTTTGATTATCAATACCTCAGCAACCAATGATCGTAAAGAAAATTCAAGATGGGTTTTGAAAACTTGGATGAATTTTCTACAAGAATTAGCCATTGATTTTTTGAAAAAAAATTTTTTTTTAATCATTACATGAATTTAAAAAGCAACAAAAAGGGCTTTTCGTAGTTTTTTAAAAAATCAATTGCCTAATCAAAATTTGCTGCAATTTCCTTTTTTATTTACTGTACGATAATTTTTTCACAAGTTACAGCCTGTTGGAAATCCTCCGAATACTTGGATTTCTTTCTTACTTCCTTAATTTTTGTAAGAGTATGATAAAATTACACAATTGTGTAAGTTTGCAAGGCAATTAACTACTAAAATATTATTTTTGTGTAGAAAATATGCAAAAAATAAGTTATAAAAATTGTCAATCTTAACATAATTTAAGTTAATTGTACAGAAAAAAAGATTATATCATCAGCCATATAAATTTTAGGAAAATCTGAAATTTTCGAGCGTGAAAATAATTTCATTGGCCTAAAACAATTCGATTTGAATCAAATTATTTTAGTTTTCTTAGATATATTTTCATCAGTTGAGAAAATTGATTCTTTATTGAAGAATTTTTTCTTACTTTGTGTAAAACTTAAAAATTTATTGAATATAATAATTTAGATAAGTATTTATTCATTAGAACATAGTAACTTATTATTAGCACGGTACAAAATAGTTATTTTGACTTTATTAAACTATTATTAATGAATACGTACCTATCGCCTCTATTTCCATTATTTCTTCGTGTTTTCGTCTGAGATATTATTATTATTTTCTTGCAGATTTGAAGACATTGGAAGTTGAAAATCAATATTATTATTTCTATCGAAACCTTTTAAACTATTCTTCCCAGCGATGTCAAATAATTGTTCGAGTTTTTTCAAAGCTATTTTCTCTTTGTTTTTGAGCACGTGATTTTTTGCGATTGCACAGTAAATATTTCCACTTTTTGAAAATACTAATTATTTTCTTTACAATGTTGCAAAAACCAGAAGTTGAAATCTGCAAATTATTCCAGCAGTCTTGAACGACACTAGCAGTTTTGAAGCACTATCATAAATTTTTAATTTGAGAACTTTATGTTGATAAAAATAATGATAAAACTTCTTTGACAGACGGAAGCTTACGGTTCTTAATTTTCTCAATAGAAACAACGATTAAATAAGTTTTCTCCAATGACATAGTGGCGAGTTTTTTATCAAATCGAACTTAAACGTTACAAAGTAACGTAATGAAACAATTCACAAACACAGAATTAACTAAACGCTTAATTTGTAATACTGAAACAATTAGATACCATAAATAAATTCAAACTATCAATTACAATTAAACAATCTAAAGAAATAAAGAAGAAAATTATATACCAAACAATAAATAAATACTTAATGAAAACTCAAATTTGCGTTGACAACGTTTAAGTTACTTTGCACAATGAAGAATAGAATCAAAGTAATTATGCACAAAGAGTATTCATTTTTTTGAACAATGCAATGATAAAAAGCAGGGGTGGGAGTGAAGAAAGGCTATATTTTCAGCTTCAATAATAATAGATTACGGAAAAGCTCACGATACCTCGCAGCGCTTTGGCGTGAAGAAAGGCAGCGCTGTAGCGTATAACAATCAAGGTCATTTTCCGATCAAAGGAAATAAAAGTTATTATACACGGATAGTATTCCCTTTTTTGAAAAGCGCAATAATAGAAGCAAGGTGGTGGGAGAAAGGAAGGCTATGTTTTCAGCTTCGGTAACAGATTACGGAAAAGCTCACGATAACTCGCAGCGCTGTAACGTGAAACTTTCAAGGTCATTTTCAGGTGGTCGACTTCGCTAATAAACACTTACAAATGTAATCGTGGAGGGAGAGTAAAATTAAATTCTCGTTGACATTAAAAGGACAAAACAACAAGAGGGCTAAAAACGGAAGTTTAAAAGTGTAAGTTTATAGAAAAAATATATCCCTATACAAATAAATAATTTATAATAAAGGGACCGAATTTATTTTACTATTGGAGTTAGTTAAATACAGTAAAAATGAATTTATGTCGATAATTAATCGTTAAAAAGCAAAATAATACATTGGTAAATTATGATTTTATAAAAAAATTTAGTCTTCCAACAAAAAAAATTATTCTCAATATTAAAGTCATAAATTTTTCAATCAAAAGGAAAAATCATGTGTAACGCGAAAAAAACGATAAATTATTTTTGAATTTAACTTCAACGTCGAATAACTTTGAAAGGAGTGAATTTAATCAAAAATGTTAAGAGACCTTTTTTGTAGAGCATTAAATTTCCTTTGAAAATAAGTATTTTAAATTGTAAAAATATTGATATTTCTGGTAGCTACAAAAATCCAAAATTGAAACGCAAAATTGAAAAAATAAATCTTTGTTTAAGGCATGATTACAAGGAAACGGCTTGTTTTACAGTAATTTACAAAGATAACTTTTTTTTAGGAAATTTAATTTCCTATAAGAATACATATCGCTAAAATTTTTCAGATTGATAATTAACGAATTTTGAGTAAAAAATGCGATTACTGTTGAAAAATCAATAGTCGTAACGATACACCCCTTAATATTATTATTAAGGACTCAAACTTGCACAATAATTTTTTTTTATCATCATGAATGATATTTTCACAGTATCGATAGAAAAAAAAAATAGTCAGTTTTTTTGGCCCAGTCTAAGCCGAAGCGCCACATATGTTTTGGCAGCTACTTTAAAAAGTGTGGGATTCGATACTCGGAATGTAAATTTGAGTTATAAAACTATTCAATGACAGCGTATAATTCATCGGAAAGAAATTGCTAAAGGCTTAAAAGAAGACTTAAAATTCAATGACAATTATGTGGTCCATTGGGATGGTAAACTGCTAAGTGATATTGTTGGGACAGAAACAGTAGATAGGCTTCCGGTGCTTTTAACATCGTCTGGCAGTGAACAGCTATTGGGTATTCCAAAAATTAATTCAGGATCTGGGATTGAGCAAGCTTTAGCTGTATACTCAACTATGGAGCAATGGGGTGTCAGTAATTACATAAAAGCGATATGCTTTGATACTGCAGCAACCAATACGGGTAAATTTTAATTATTAGTCTTATTTACTTGAAAAAAGCTCAGATTTGAAAAAGTAGAGAAAAATTATACTTAAGATCTTTTCACAATTATTTTTTCAATATTCCAATTAAAAACCTCTAAAAACCGACAAGTTGATTTTTTTTTGCCAAAAATAAAGTTTTCTGTGGTCAGATGATAATATTTAAAAATAAACTTTATTACAAAAATTAACTCCACTGATTGTTATATTTTCAGAATTTATGGAAGTAATATAGTTCAAAATAAAAAATCACTTGATTTGCCATTCATGTTTCTAATCAAATCTTTATCTTTATCTTTCTAATCTATAGGAATTCATCATGGCGCTGGCGTAGAGCTTGAGAAAATTCTGAAACGAAAGCTTATATGGTTACCCTGTCGTCATCATGTAATTGAACTTGTCATAAAAGGCGTTTTTGAAGCTTACTGGCCAGTACAATCAGGTCCGAACGTTCCATTTTTTAATCGATTTAAAATCGGTTGGAATAAAATCAACACATCCAAATATAACGCTGGCATCAACGATAAGATAGTGGCTAATATACTATTAAACAAAAAAGATGAACTATTAAGTTTTATCGATAATTATTCGCAGGTATATTTTGAGTTGTTATTTGAGTTGTAAAAGTACACAGAAAAACTTTTGGTCAAAGAAAATTTTCATTTTAGGCAAGATAGTGTTCTTTTTAATAATTTTCTTAATTCAAGTTGACCACGTTTTGTGTACACAATTTAAAATCTCCAGTTCTCATGTAAAGATATTACCTTTCAATAATAACAGAAATGATCATATTTTTTTGCAGAAATTTCTTCCAAGAAATGACTATCGAGAATTTTTGGAGTTATCATCTATTTTCTTGGGAGCTACGCCAAAGGATAATTACACTTTTAAATGTCCGGGAGCAATGAGTCATGCTCGTTGGATGTCGAAGGCGATTTATTGTTTGAAAATATTTATTTTTCGAACAGAGTTTAAGATTACACCTAAAGAGTTAAATAATCTTCGTCATATTTGTATTTTCATAGTTACAACTTATATAAAAGCTTGGTTTACTTCATCCTCGGCAATTTTGGCTCCAAATAATGATTTGACTTTGATGCAACAATTGATATTATATAACAAAATAAACTCGACTGTATCGCAAGCTGCTCTCAAGAAAATGGTGAGACATTTATGGTATTTGAGTGATCAATTAGCCATAATGTCTCTATTTGATGATTCTATTGACCTGACTGTGAAGAAAAAATGATTGAAAATCTAATAAATAATAAATCATCAAATACTAAAACCAGAAAATATGAAGTAGCAAGCGATTCAGATGAATTGCTAGAAAAAGATATCAGTGACTTCATTTCTGTAGAATCGCTCACCATATTCAAAGAATTTGATTTGCCGTATGATTTTATCGATGAAGACATAAGCAATTGGTCCAATAATGATAGTTTTCAAGAGTGTAAGGAATTTTTTGGAAAATTAGCTGTCGTCAATGATGTTGCAGAACGTGGTGTATCATTAATTGAAGATTACAATAAGTGTCTCACTAAAAACGAAGAACAACTTCAGTATTTGTTGTTAGCCGTTAGTGAACACCGGAAAAATACCCAAATTGTAATAAAAGTAATTTGATTGAATAATTATTTTTTCAACTGATCATTTGCCATGATTTGATAACAATTAAAGAATTTTTTTTGTAAAATATAAATTATAAGTGAAAATAAAATGATTTTTTATCTCTTTTATTGATTTAATTTGTTTTGACTTATTATTCAATTTTTTCTGTAAGTAAAAGTATGTCACTAGGCAAATAAATAATTTATAATAAAGGGACCGAATTTATTTTACTATTGGAGTTAGTTAAATACAGTAAAATGAATTTATGTCGATAATTAATCGTTAAAAAGCAAAATAATACATTGGTAAATTATGATTTTATAAAAAATTTAGTCTTCCAACAAAAAAAAATTATTCTCAATATTAAAGTCATAAATTTTTTCAATCAAAAGGAAAAAATCATGTGTAACGCGAAAAAAACGATAAATTATTTTTGAATTTAACTTCAACGTCGAATAACTTTGAAAGGAGTGAATTAAATCAAAAATGTTAAGAGACCTTTTTTGTAGAGCATTAAATTTCCTTTGAAAATAAGTATTTTTAAATTGTAAAAATATTGATATTTCTGGTAGCTACAAAAATCCAAAATTGAAACGCAAAATTGAAAAAATAAATCTTTGTTTTAAGGCATGATTACAAGGAAACGGCTTGTTTTACAGTAATTTACAAAGATAACTTTTTAGGAAATTTAATTTCCTATAAGAATACATATCGCTAAAATTTTTCAGATTGATAATTAACGAATTTTGAGTAAAAAATGCGATTACTGTTGAAAAATCAATAGTCGTAACGATACACCCCTTAATATTATTATTAAGGACTCAAACTTGCACAATAATTTTTTTTTATCATCATGAATGATATTTTCACAGTATCGATAGAAAAAAAAAATAGTCAGTTTTTTTGGCCCAGTCTAATATATATATAATATATATAAATATATGAAAATTGATGTGGGTACTCAAATGAAAGGTCTCGATGAGTGTAATGTCAGGATGAGCTTATATCTTTAAAAATATCGATAGTTCACAAAATATTTGTTAAATTGCATTGTACTTTCTTAACTATTGACATTTTTAAAGATATGAGCTCATCTATGTTACACTCATCACTTTCATTTGAGTATCCACATGCATTTGATATATTTTCATATATACATATATATAATATATATATATATGAAAAATTGATGTGGGTACTCAAATGAAAGGTCTTGATAAGTGTAATGTCAGCGTGAGCTTATATCTTTAAAAATGTCAATAGTTCACAAGATACAAGGTCATTTCTTAATTATTGACATTTTTAAAGATATAAGCTCACCCCGACATTACACTCATCGAGACCTTTCATTTGAGTACCCACATCAATTTTTCATATATTTTATATATTTATATATGTATATATGAAAAATATATCAAAAATGCATGTGGGTACTCAAATGAAAGGTCTTGATGAGTGTAACATCGGGATGAGCTTATATCTTTAAAAATGTCAATATTTAAGAAAGTACAGTGCAATTTAATAAAATTCATTATTAATTAATTTCAATAAATAATTAATTTTGTTTAAAATTTTTAATGACTTCTATTTTTTAGTTAAAGACATTTTTTTACCTTAATTTATTTTTGAAAAAAATAAATTTTTTTAAAAATTCTGACTAGGTATAACTTCTTATTCTAACTTTAACCGCCCGAGAGGCTTACAATAACTGCACGTACGTAATTATTATATTAATATTTTTTTTCACGTCCACTGTAAATATTTAAGAGTGATAAATTTTTTTTTATTTTTAATTAATTAATGTAAATATAAATTAGTTAAAATTTTAATCATGTATTTTTAAGTTTGCTTTTAAAGTTTTATTGTAAAAAGTTTTGTTTTATTTTTTGTGAAGCTAATAAATTAATGTTTTTTCTAATTTAGCTGTAAATACATTTTTGTTTTTATTTTTATCAATGTAAATATTTTTTTATAAATTTATTTTAACAGAAACTCAAGATATTCATATAAGAGTCACGCATCATCATAATTTTTCTCCTAGAAGTAAGTTTTAATTCTTCTTTATTTAAAAAAAAATTATTCTTGAAATTTTCTTATTTATTTATTTTTTTATTAAGCAACCCTTATTAAAAATATTTTTTTTTTTAATTAATTTCTATTTTATTATGTTAAAAAAAATTAATTCAATTGAATAAAAAGTTGATTAATTTTATTGTCAAGAATAATTTTTCCAAAATAATTAAAAAACTCAAAATCAAAATTTATTGGTAGTAAATTTTGATTTATAAATTTATTTCAGGAACTGTTCACAGCTGGGTCGTATAAAAATTTATTTTCTAAAAAAAAAAAAAAAACTAACTGTAAATATTTCATACATAAAATTATAGTTTAAACGATTGATTTATAATTAATTATATTTCTTTTTTTAATTTATTCTAAATTTTTGTTTTATTATTTTACTGTAAAAATATATCAATAAATTAGTTTTATTTAAAATAAACTCATATATTTTATTTAATTCCTTAAATAATATTTTATTTATTATGTCAAAAAATGTTTAAATAATTTTTTTTTGCTCAATTAAAGATAATTAATTTTTTACAATAATTTTACTTATATAATAATAATAATAATAATAATAATAATAATAATAATAAATATCAAAATTTTTGACCTCCAAAAATTAAAAAAATTTTTTTTTAAATTTAGAAAAAAAATTTTTTTTAAATAATTTAGAAAAAAAATTTTTTTTTAATAATTTTACTTAAAAACTATTTTTTTAATTTTTATGTCTTGTAATCAATTTTATGTAGATACAAATTTTGAAAAATTAAATTTAAGTAAAATTGATAAATAAATAAAATTAAAAAATATTATAGTGATTAATTTTTTAAAATTAAAATTATAAAAAAAAAAATTCTTTAAATTTCAAAAAATCAAAATTTATTTTTCAATTTTATTTACACTAAAATTAAATCTCAAATTTTTTCTAAATTAAAAAAAAGTTCACTAAATTTAAACAATTTTTTAAATAAAAATTTTTTAATTAAAATTATAAAAAAAAAATTTTTTTAATTTTAAAAAACCAAAATTTATTTTTCAGTTTTATTTTTATAATAAAATAAAATTTTTTAATTCTTTCCTTCACATTTTTTCTAACTTAAAAAAAAATTTACTAAATTTAAAAAATTTTTAAAATAAAAAAATAAATTTTATTTAGTAATTAATTTTTTAGAATTTGAATTATAAAAAAAAATTCTTCAATTTCAAAAAATCAAAATTTATTTTTTAATTTTATTTACACTAAAATTAAATTTCCAAATTTTTTCGAACTTAAAAAAAAATTCCCTAAATTTAAACAATTTTTAAAATAAAAAAATAAATTTTATTTAGTAATTAATTTTTTAGAATTTAAATTATAAAAAAAAAATTTTTTTATTTCAAAAAATGAAAATTTATTTTTCAATTTTATTCACACTAAAATTAAATTTTCAAATTTTTTCTAACTTAAAAAAAAGTTCACTAAATTTAAACAATTTTTTAATTGAAATTATAAATAAAAATTTTTTTTAATTTAAAAAAATCAAAATTTATTTTTCAATTTTATTTATAATAAAATAAAATTTTTAATTTTTTCCTTCACATTTTTTCTAACGTAAAAAAAAATTGACTAAATTTAAACAATTTTTAAAATAAAAAAATAAGTTTTATTTAATAGTTAATTTAAAAAAAAAAATTTTTTTAATTTCAAAAAATCAAAATTTATTTTTCAATTTTATTCACACTAAAATTAAATTTTCAAATTTTTCTAACTTAAAAAAGTTCACTAAATTTAAACAATTTTTTAATTGAAATTATAAATAAAAATTTTTTTTAATTTAAAAAAATCAAAATTTATTTTTCAATTTTATTTATAATAAAATAAAATTTTTAAATTTTTTCCTTCACATTTTTTCTAACGTAAAAAAAAATTGACTAAATTTAAACAATTTTTAAAATAAAAAAATAAGTTTTATTTAATAGTTAATTTAAAAAAAAAAATTTTTTTAATTTCAAAAAATCAAAATTTATTTTTCAATTTTATTTATAATAAAATAAAATGTTCAAATTGTTTCCTTCATATTTTTTTGAACTTTAAAAAAAATTCACTAAATTTAAACAATTTTTTTATTTAAAAAATTAATTTTATTATAATTGTTACAAATATAAACTAAGTTAATAAAATTAAATACTAAATAATTAAATAGCAGTCCCTCGTTCCAAATTAAGTTTAGTCTCTCTCGTATGTTCTCCATAGAACCTCTCAAGTTTATTATTAAACTTAGCGTTCCTCTCATTGATATAATCAATGTCCGCATCGTCATTATGCGTTCTCCTACGACTATATTTCTCCCTTTTAGCAATTTGCTTGCCTAAATCTTCCACCATCTTATCTACAGCTTCTTTTTTATCTTCATGAAGCCCATGAAGAATAGTGTTTCTATCACCATAGAAAGCAGGACCAAGTTTCTCCTTAGCTTTCTCATAATTCTCCATATTAGGCTTCATGTTTTTTACCAATCTGTTGTACTGTCTAACGGTAGCTTGCTCAAAATCAGCGAAGCCAAGGTCCGGGTTCTTCTTCTTCTTCTTCCTGTCCAGCCTCTCGGCCTCAATGGCGTCGATGCTCAGCAACTTCTGCCGGTCGTAGTCCAGACCCTGCTCCTTGGCCTTCTGCCTAGCTTCCTCGTCCTGGAGAATCCACTCTGCTTGGCGCTTCCTCGCTTCCCAGTTTGAGGGAAGGTTCTTTCGCTTGTCTTCTTCTACTACTTCTTTGTGGTTCAGCAGACGGGCTTCATTCTAAATTAATTCAAACAAAAATTTATTAATTAATTATTATTTATTTATTATTTAATTTCAATGCCAAGGCAGTATAGTATAGCCAGATGGCAAAAGTATACAAAAAGAGTTACAATAAAAGTACACAATTTTGTGATGATGTACGACTAGCGATGAATGAATCTAATATAACCATAGCTGTACTCTTTGATTTAAGTAAAGCGTTTGACTCGGTAAACCACAAAAGGTTATTGCATAAATTACAATTTATGAACTTCTCTGATTCATCAATAGATTGGATTAACTCTTACTTAACTCAAAGAAGACAGTCGGTCTATTTCAATGGTCATGAGTCATCTTGGAAGGATATTATAAATGGCGTACCTCAGGGTAGTGTGCTTGGACCCTTACTCTTTTTCTTTATATATTTCTGATCTTGCGAAACGGTTAAAATGTAAATATTTATTTTATGCAGACGATCTAATTATATATGCTTCATGTTGCCCATCGCAAATTAATGAATATGTTGGTATGTTGAATAATGAGATAGAAAAATTGTTGATTGGTGCAATTTAAATTGCTTGAAATTGAATGCTACAAAAACTAGTGCTATTATACTAGGAAGTAGGCAGAGAGTTAGCAGTAATTTTTGTAAAAGTGCCCAAAATATAATTGTCAGTAATCATGTGATTCCATATGTACAATCAGTTAAATACTTGGGTTTGATAATTGATAATACTCTATCGTGGGAGAATCAAGTTGTAAGCGTATGTATTCGTGCGATGAAAACGCTAGCGCAACTAAAATTAATAATGAAATTTTTAATGAACAGTTACGCATAAAATTGGTTACGACCTTGATTTTTCCCATCTTCGATTACTGCTGTGCTGCTTATACAAACATCTCAGGCAAATTACAGCATAGATTGCAGCGTAAAATAAACTCATGTATAAGATATATTTTTAAAATTTCGAGATTTGAGCACACTACTCCGTATTATAAAAAATTAGGCTGGTTAAAACTTGATGTTAGGAGAGATTATTTCATAGCTTGTTTATTTTACAAAGAAATTAAGTTAAATTACTGTCAATTATTTAAATCGAATTTAGAATTTCTGCCGATTGTGCTAAGGAGAGGTGACGTCAGGAATGATTATCTACGTCTGCCAAGAAGTAATTGTGCAATTTATGAAAACTCTTTCCTAATTCATGGTATAAAAGTTTGGAACTCGTTACCGGCCGAAATTACATTAATTGACAATTTCGAACAATTTCAACAGGCTTGCTATGACTTCTTCTTACAATAAATGTTAATGTTATTATTTCTCTGTTAATATGTTACTATTTTAAGAATTAATATGTTCTTACTTTTAATAATTTAATATCAAATATTTAAATTGTATTAAAAACACTGTATCAAATGTATACATGTAAATGATAAAATTTATGTATTGTTGATGGTCCTGAAGGAGCTTAGAACTCTAGGATCAAATAAATTTTTCTATCTATCTATCTATCTACACGTATGACTAATGAAAATATAAAATTTCAAAAATATTAGATATTAACAATTGATCGTTTTTCTTTACTTTACTTTGGAATACAATTATGACAAATACAAGAAACAAAAAATAAATATCTGCGTTCAAAATTATTATTGATAATTATTGAGAATTAATTAATAAAATTAATAATATTCAAACTTGATTGATAAAATTATGAAATTATAATTTGACTATTAAAAATAAGAAATTGTGAATTTCTATTAGTATTAGAAGATAATAATTTAACCGTATTTATATTAATAAAACTAAAGATCTAATTATTTTGCAATTTATGGCAAAACTTCATTTAATTAAACTTATTCATCTTAAGATATTAAATAAATTTATTTATTTAGAGTAAATAAAAAAATTTTTGGTAAACGTTAAAATTAATTCTTTTAAAAAAATTCTAAAGATAAAATTTGGTAGTTATAAAGATAGTGTTCCCGTCAATTATACACTAAAAATCCACAGATTCGGTAGAATCTGGCGCCAAGTTCCGTTCAAATCCGTTGTAAACGGAGCGCCAGACTACCGACTGTGTTTACTGTAAGCAGAACGGTATTTCGAGGTTGCAAAATTTTATTTTTTGCCCTCCGGGCGGAAAGTGGCAACTTTCGTCCCGCTGCGCTACTCTAAGTTGCCGCTTTCCGCCTTTGTCAGACAAAAAAATAGTATACACTCCTCGGGAAGTAAATAAGAAAGCCTCAGATCACATGTTTGTTGACCTCGGCTTCGCCTCGGCCAACAATTACATGTGATCTGAGACATTTCTTACTTTACTTCCCTAGGTGTATAATATACTATTAATTATATGGTTCTCCTTTTTCCAAAATAATATATTATAAAAGTAATTTATACTTTATTTTACTGATATTAATTAATTATAATCAATTATAACACTTAATTCACTTAAAATTATTAAATTTTATCAGCACAAACTATAGTAAGCCCAGAAATTTCGATCCTGACTTTTTTTCGATGGGGAATATCAGCGCCACAGACTAGATAAAATAAAAATGTGTAGTAATCCTTCCTATAGACACGCAACTACAGTAAAAAGTGATTCATAGCTTGCATCTATGGCCGCCAGGGTGCACTGGAATTACATCTACATAAACTGTAGCTTTAAGGGGATGGTGTGCAGTAAACAATGCAGGCAACACGAGATTTAAGTTGTTATCAATTGTAAATTTTCATTATAATTACAAAAATACTAAAAATCCGAACAAAAACAGTTTCACTGTAAGAAAAGTCGCACCAAGTCCACGTTCATAAGACTATTAGGAAAAAAATTTTTTTCTTTACAAAAGATACAAAATAAAAAATTAAAAATCCGAGTAACCGATATGATTGTTTATGATTTTCGGAAATTAAAAAAATTTTTTGTAAATTTAAAAATTAAAAAATTTTAGAACGTACTTGGTGTGCGTCATTGTGTATTTCAATTTTTTAAAGTCCTAGTAAATAGATTTTACGAATTTCATTAAAAGTAAAATATTTTGCAACCGCGCACACTAAATACGTTCTAAAATTTTTTTAATTTTTAAATTTACAAAAAATTTTTAATTTCCGAAAATCATAAACAATCATATCGGTTACTCGGATTTTTAATTTTTATTTTGTATCTTTTGTAAAAGAAAAAAAAATTTTTTCCTAATAGTCTTATGAACGTGGACTTGGTGCGACTTTTTACAGTGAAACTGTTTTTGTTCGGATAAACAATAGAGAGCTTCTTAGAGTAGAATACTGTAAATATCTGGGATTGTTTTTTGATGCTCAAATGAAATGGAATATACATGTGAATGAATTGTCCAAAAAAGTAAGATACTTTGTTTTTCTCTTTTACAAACTTTCCAAATTTGTTAACATTAATGTACTTAAAAGTGTGTACTATGGACTCTTTGAAAGTGTCATAAATTATGGGATAATTGCTTGGGGTGGTGCTTATAATAACGCCATTAAGCCTATTATAAGCATTCAAAACAATATGTTAAAATATTTCGAAGGACAGGGTGTTTTAAATATACCGCTTGATATTAAGAAAACTTTTATTGTAAAAGCCCTAATGCGGTACTATCTACACGGTGAGAAATTTCTGTAGAAATTTACTATGCATACATAATAAGACTGAACTTTAATGACTCAATTCAAAATATTACCATAAAAATTTAAGAATATCATATTGTACCAATCAATATTTACTAGGGACCATAGTAAATTTCACCATGCAACTGTTACATAAGCATATATAAAAAATTTTCGTAAACTGACAGAACAAAAACTGTTAGTGTGCTTAAAACTTTTCATTATAGTTCCATAGTAAAATTTCTGTTGCTCAGTCGACAATAAAAATTTATAAAAAAGTTTCACATTTAGTCACGTGTACTCGGTTTAAATTTAAAATTGTGACTATGAAATTTTCAAATGTCCCATAGTAAACGTATGCACGTCAGTCGCGACGCGCGCTCTTTCATTTTTTCGTGCTGCTTTGTTTTGTCAACATAAGTCTACAGACGCTATCAGTAGTGGTTAACGGTGTTATGAAAATCGCAATAAACATTAAGTTTTAAATAAATATTAGTTTATAAATCCATCAACACATGAATAGTTAATGAAAATTTGTAAGATTCATAAATAATAAAATATTTAATAATTTACCGTGAAAAATTAAAATGAAAACAAACATTTGATGGTTAACCTGCAACCGACACTTCTAATAATAATAAAAAATTATTTAAAAGTTATATATTGTGTTTATAATTATTCATAATAAAATTAACTGCCAAAATAAATCCTACGTTCATTGTTAAAAATGAAAAAAAAAAATAAAATAAACTATATTTCAAAAAAATATTTTTAAAATTATTGCAAACAAAAAAATCTTGTTTGGTTTGATATTTTTTGATTGCTAAAACATTTTTACTCTAAAATTTTTTATTTTTTACAAACGTTTTCTTATTTTTTTTGCTATAGTACATTCGGAAATTTAAATTATTGCATATTTCATTTTACTATGGTACATTTAAATTTCTACCATTTACTATGTCTGATTTCATTTGTTTCGGAAATTACTATGGGCCATTGTAAAATTTTATTCTGAGTCAATAAGGTTCACTAGTAATATGCACCATTGTAATATCTAAAATCCATGCAGAATAAAAAATAATGGAAATTTCTCACCGTGTAGAGTGTAAAGAGCAATACAATGCTAAAGATACTAGAACTAGATTTAAGTCGATATCTCTCCCTAAAATTAATAAAAGGATTAGCGTAAAGAACGCTTACTATGTTGCAATAAAATATTTTAACCTTTTACCTAATAGTCTCAAGATATTAAAGTGTAGTAAAAAAACACTAAACTGTAGGATAAAAGATTGGATTAAGAATCTGTCATTGTAAATGTACAAAGGATTTTGTGTAATATTAACATTTCTCTAAAAATTTATGTACTTTGAATTATTATATATATTTTTTAAATATTTTGTAAAATTAGGATAATTTATCTAATGTCTAGCTCTATGTACAGATGCCTATGCATCTCTATAGACCTGTATGCTAGAAATAAATAAATAAATAAATAAATAAAAATATATAAAGAATATAGTCCTACAACCCTAGGTTTAAATTTCTCAAGACCAGTATGGAAACTGAACCGTATTGGATAGACAGAAAATCACCAAGTTGGATGAAACTAGCCTGGTGCAGAATCAGATGCGGCAACATAGGAAAGGCAGGAAAGAAGGGCTACAGGGATTGGCTATGTCGTTTATGCCAAGGTGAAGACGAGACCTTAGAGCGCATCTTCAGATGCAGAACATTACTGAACAGTGTCAAGGCAGAGGTGAGAAGCTTTGTCTTGGATTGGATTGGTAGAAAAACAGGAGCAGATTTTGACTGGTTGTTACTGCAAACACTAAGAGGTGAACCAGTACAAGAAATTTGCCAACTCGTTGGTAAATTTCTAAAACTCACAAGAGAAGGGAGTGACCCCTTGCTTGAAGACCATGATACAGCAGCCCGACAAGTCCAGAGCGAAGGTGATTAGATGGCAGCCAAAGAAGTAGACACCCAGTGCAGTATATTTGTTATTCACAATTGCCTCATAGAGGATATAGTAAATTCCTTTAATTTTAGCCAACAAGTGCCATAAAAGTTAGTTTGTAGAGTCTTTAATGTATTTTGATTTATTATTTATTTATTTATTATTTATTATTTAATTTCAATGCCAAGGCAGTATAGCCAGATGGCAAAAGTATACAAAAAGAGTTACAATAAAAGTACACGTATGAAATACATGTTTAATTTGATTGATTACGAGATAAAATATAAAATAATAATTGTCAAATCGTTCCGGTATTGGGGCTTTTACTTTATATTATTGTTAAAATTTTTAAAAATAATTAAATGCCTTTTTTGTAATTTCATTATTTTTAACACGTGGAATTATTTTTTGAAATTTATCATTAAAATTTTCTTAAAAATATAAAATATTAAAATTGTTAGATGTTAAAAATTTTAATTATTTTTACACGCTTTATATTAGCTTCACTTGTATGTCAGTTTGTCAGTATGTCAGTAACTCTCCGTGGGTAATCTGCGCGCCTGCGGCCTTCCTTGGTTCTGGTAGCCGTTTCTCAGGCTCGCTCTCCGAAATCGAACTCTGATTCCCCGTATTTATAATATTTATAAATAATTATTTTTATTAGCTTCACTTGTATGTCAGTATGTCAGTATGTCAGTATGTAACTCTCCGTGGGTAATTTGCGCGCCTGAATATTTTTGATAATCAACAAATAATAGTTTAAAAATAAAAAATCACCCTTTCATAAATAAACCAAACTAATAATTAAAAAATAAATAATAGTTTAAAAAAACTAAAAACACGCTTTTTATAGAAAACCAAACTAAAAAATAGAAAATAAATTAAAATTAAGAATAGTGTTAAAAATTTCAATAAATATAAATTAATAATAGTGTAAATAAAAATGTATTTTATTTTAAAAAAAGCGTGGGGTGCTTTTTAAGATATTATCAAAATGATAATCACTCTACTCATATCTGTCAATAAAATATTTATAACTATTGACACCATGCACCTCACGCTTTTTTTAAAATAAAATACGTTTTTTTTATTTACACTATTATTAATTTATATTTATTGAAATTTTTAACACTATTCTTAATTTAAATTTATTTTCTATTTTTTAGTTTGGTTTTCTATAAAAAGCGTGTTTTTAGTTTTTTTAAACTATTATTTATTTTTATATAAGAAATAATGTAAATTTATTTTAAGGTTAGATTACTTACTCTCATTTTGTGGAGACGTCCCAGTTTTTTCATACGATCTTCCAACGAAAGGCGAGTATTATTTTTACTTTCTTCAGTCATTTTTAAAAAATGTTAGTTTAAAATTTCTAAATAAATGGATATTTATTTAAAGAAACACGTCAATGTTATCAAGCACCAGGTATATAAAATTATGTGTATTTTGATGTTTTCTGCAATATAATATTGATGATTAAAGTGAAAGTAGCATAGTATCAAAAACATAGACCCTGACTCCTTATTGGTTTAGAATTAGAGCGCGCGCATGCAGCGCGAACTTTAAATTTCAAATAAATATAACTGAATTATTCAATAATAATAATAACATTAATAAAAAACAATAATTATTTTAATTATTAATTATCTATAGGCTGTCAAAAATTTTAGTGCACGGAAAAAAGTAAACTGTAATAAATAACAGTTGATTTATAATAAGTAATGATCAACTACTAAAAATTACCATTTCAAACAGTAAAATCGTGATTTTACTATTCACTTTATAATATTTACCATTTAAACGTTACAATTTATTCTTTACATGGAAGAAAATACTATTTCAAACAGTAATATTTGCTATGTAAATGTCTAAAATGTCAAAATATAATAATTAACAATTCAGACTTTGATATTTATCATTTGGTACCTAAAAAATGATCTTATGATTTGTAAAAAGTATAAAATAAAGTTAGTAAGTTTCTAATAAAAGCACCGTCAATATTTACAAAGTAAAATGGTAAATTTTAAACGCAACGCTAAAAATCACTGTAATTATTGACTTGCTTGGACTGGTAAAATGTATATTTTAAAAGTATAATTTTTACTGTTTCAAATGTTAAATTCTCCCATAGTGAGACCTCCTTCTCTTTCATCTAAGTTCCCCTTCTCCTCATAATATAGACTATATATTGAAATGGCAATTTTTACTGTTTGAAACTGTAATTTTTTGAGATGAAAGAGTCGTTATTTACTATAGTGATAGCTACTAATCACTTATTTTGGATATTAAATTATAAATTGTGGCTTTTATACTTTCTACATTAAGTTCTGTAATATTTATATTTTTGCCACCCCGATGTCCGCTTTATTGTTTAAAACTATAAAAATTAACCGGAATCCCAGTGAATATTACAGTTTACTTTTTTCCGTATTTAAAAGTAAATTCAGAGAATATTCCACCGTTTAAAACGACGGTATAAAATTTTTATTTGTGTACTTTTAACACGCATTGTAAGAATAAACTTATTTTTTAAAAAATGAAAGCGATAATACGATTAACAATTATCAAATTTGAGGCGCGCAGTAGCCCAATCGGATCTGGCCCTTGCTTACCAAAGCATGGGACCGGGTTCGAGCCCGGCATATACTAATGAATATTTTCAATATTTAAATGTATTATTCTGCTCAGCCCAAAAAATAAAATGAGTACAATCTCAAAAAGTTTAGAAAATCCAAAAGTGCACGCCTCATAACGCTCATTCATTTTTTAAGAAAAAATAAATTGTGTAACTGATAAAAAAAAAAGAAAATTATAATTAAGTAATTTCTTACAGAGTACTTTTTTTTTTTTAAATATCAGCGCCCTTTTTTCTTGTTATATGCGTACGCAGTCTAAAAAAATCTAGCTTTATCAAGTGGCGCCATAGTTTTCACGTGACAAATAAGAAAAATTCGTTTGTCTTTGTACGGTTATATCGTAATAAATTTTAATAAAAATTAAATTAAAAAAAAAAATACGTAAACTAGGCTACTGATATGAAATACGGACCCAGTTCATCGCATTCGTAAACTAATAAAAAAGGTCCGGTCTTGAAATATTAATTTGTTCGGGAGTAATCATTGGTACATCCAAAATGGGGTGACATCCGGACGTCCACGTAAAATTTTTTTCAAAACGTTTTTTTTCAAAATAGCTACATGAAATGATTTTAGAAAGTAAAAGATGGTTTGATTTAAGTGATTTCTCCGTGTACATCTACTTATATTATTGTATAAGTGTAATATGGTTGTGATAGAGACATTTAAAGATCACAAAATTGCTTGACCTTGACGAGTCGAGTATAAAGCACAACCTCACGCGCTTCGCGCTATGAGGCGTGCAAAAGTTTACCCCTACCGTAGTCGCTCATGACCTTAGTAGTTTGTGCGACTTTGGAAAACAAATAAAAAAAAAAAAGAAACTATAAAATTTATCTATTGGTTTAGGATTAGAACGCGCGCAATTTAAATTTCTCGCACCAATCAACTATCCAATCAGAGCTCATTTTAAGACTACTTTCCTTAATTAATAAAAAGTAATTATTAAAATCATAATTATATTATAAAAAATGTTTATTAATAATACATAATTTTTCCATTTGTTTTCAATTTACAGAAAAGTCTTGACCTAACATATCTCAAGATAAAAGTTATTCATAGGCGTGATAAAAATGTAATGATAAGTCAAGTTAAATGAACTTATAAACAAGTAAGTAATTGTATACATGCAATTACAATTTTTTAATACGCAACTGAATTCCGTTCTTGGGAACCAGAAGGAACCCGCGTCTGTTCAATTCACGAGTTAGATCAGTTTTTTCACAGACTTCAACTTTGTATTCACTGAGCAGCTTGGTCAGCCCGGCTTTGACCTGGGTAGCGCCGAATCTTGCGCCTATGCAATTGCGCGGACCATCGCCGAGAGCCAAGAAAGCCTGAGGATGACGAGTTTTGATGTTTTCTTCAGAGAATCGCTCAGGGTCAAACACTTCCGGATTCGGCCACAATCTTTCGTCATACTGAATCGCGTACAACGGAATCCAGACCAGAGTCTTCGCTGGAACGGTCACGTTTGTTCCAGCAAACGTGTATGGCTCCGTGCAACGACGCGTGAACATCATCAGCGCGGGGTGCTTCCTCAGAGATTCTGAAACGGTTCGTTAAAGAAATTATCAGCTGAAAAGCTGGATAATTATGATGAGCTTAATAATTACCGTGATAAACTTTGTCGAGGTATTCCATTTCCTTGATGGTGTCGTAGGTTATCTTTCCGTTGTGCTTCTCCAAACTTTCGCGGATTTCTTGGCGAAGACGGTCCTGGCAATGCTGGTTAATCGCGAGTTCGTATAAAGTGTGGCTCATTGTTGTTGAAGATGTCTCAAATCCTCCGACGAAGAAAATTAGAAGTTGGGCAGCTAGTAGATTGTCCGTTATTTCTAAACAATATCAAGTAATTTTGCTAATTATCAGTAGAAATGAAATCGAGTTTTTAGATAGTTAAAATAGACTTTAACCAGAAACTGGCCAGTATAATATCGAATTTTTGTTAAGCAACTGGCCAGTTTCACAAGAGATCCAATAAAACATGGCGGCTTTGAAAAAACAATTTTTAATTGAAAACTTTGAGGTTATTAAAATTCTCAGTCAAAAATAAGAAAAGATTCTTACATTAATTAAAAAGACCATTCGGCAGCCGAAATGGAAGTAGATTTCATGATGAATAAAAAAAAATTTCTAATCAAGGTTGCATTGAGTATGAAAACAAAAATCAAAGAAAAAAAAAAGAATGAATCGACTAGCTGTTTTAATGTATTGTTAAACTGTATATAAATGCTGACACATGAAATCATTTCCGAAACGAATGCAAAAGTAAAATTTCATTTTTGGGAGGGTCATTCTTAACGCAAAAAATCAATAGATATATGAATTAAAGCTTATTTAATAAGCTTTCAGATGCATTAAACATAAATTTATTAGGATATTGTGTTCAATAGTATTTACATGGAAAAACAGTAAAAAAATGGGAATTTTTGAAATTTTTCAAAAATTTCAAATTGCTCTCATTTCTAAAATAACCGGCCGATTTGGCTCATCTTAGAACTTAACCTCAGAAACCGGTCAAAAAATAAGTATGTTAAATTTTATTGAGATCCGATTAGAATTGCGGAAGTTAGAGTAGAGACATAGCCCGTTATATCGTATATATATATACATATATATATATTGCTCCATATATAATCATATATAATCTTGCATGGCTGTATATTGTTCCATATATAGTTATATATAACCTTATATACAATTCCATATATAATCATATATGATTATATATAATTATATATAAGTATATATAATTATACATGGAACTATATATAATCCTGCATGGCTGTATATTGCTCCATATATAGTCATATATAATCATATATTATTATATATACTTATATATAATTATATATGGAACTATATATAATCCTGCATGGCTGTATATTGCTCCATATATAGTCATATATAATCATATATAATTATATATAATCTTATATACAATCCCATATATAATCATATATTATTATATATACTTATATATAATTATATATGGAACTATATATAACCCTGCATGGCTGTATATTGCTCCATATATAGTCATATATAATTATATATAATCTTATATACAATCCCATATATAATCATATATGATTATATATAATTATATATACTTATATATAATTATATATAATTGTACATAATTATACATGTGATTCTATATATAATCATATATGATTATATACAATTATATATAAACATTTTTTCTCGGGTATATATACATACATATATAAACTTTTGAACCATATGTATTTTCTAAATCAGTTCGACGAGCTGAGTGAGGAAATAGCAAAATTTTCCAAAAGTTGCGTCATGAGAACGAATACAATATTTAGATTTCTATGAAATCTACTAAAAATGGCTGGAATTAAAGCAACACTTTTCGGGATTTTAATACTCACATAATTTGAAATAATAAAATAGAATTAATACTTATAAATAATTAATATTCATTAATAGGGTAGAAGTACCGTTTTTGGCCAGTTAACATTTGAATTAATTTATAAAAAATTATAATATTTTATAACCATATTTTTGTTGAGTTTTGAAAAATTTATATTAAAACAAAAATCTTGTAATGATTTATTAACATAAATTCATTTCTATCGTTTATTTAAACAATAAATGGCCATAAACGGTACAGTGGCCACAAACGGTACTTCTATCCTATGTAGTGATGTTTCAGAAAAAAATCATAAACCGTGCTTCTATTCCTGACGAACAAATTTGTCTTTAAATGTATTTCAAGAATTTTTTCCTTGAATTCTGCATCTATAACTAAGAGATCTGTATCTTCGGTCGATAACTATTGTCACTTGATTGAAAATATTTTCAGTCGGTACAGAAAATTTTACAACTAATTTGTCCTGATAGCTACCTCATACTATACCCTGATAGCCAAGTTGGTCGCAACTTTCCGTCGATTTACTGCCGCAACTTGTCACCAAGTTGACGGCAAGTCTTGGAAATGAACTCGGTTGTTCACCAAGTTGACACCAAGTTGTCCGCAAAAATTGCTTTCGAAACTCTTTCGCACCAAGTTGACGTCAAGTTTCTCAAGAAATTTGGCGACATATTGCGGCAGTAGATTGGTCTTGTTTTTCTCAGAAACTTGTAGCCAACTTGACGCCAACAGTTACAAATTCGGAAGTTGACCCCAAGTTGTCGCTAAGTTGGTGGCAACTATCTGACACCAACTTGGTTGGTCTGAAACTCGGGCTATCAGGGTAACTTTCAGATAGTCTAGTGCCACGAATTATAGATAACTTGACGAAAAGTAGGTTAGCAATGTTTTAATCTACAATTTATCGTAAACTTATGGTTAAATCTACTTCAACGAATTGTACTGAAACAATTGCCGTTAAGTTGACCGAAATTTTCTATCCACAGATTCGGTAGAATCTGGCGCCAAGTTCCGTTCAAATCTGCTGTAAACGGAGCGCCAGACTACCGACTATGTTTACTGTAAGCAGAACGGTATTTTGAGGTTGCAAAATTTTATTTAATTCTACCGTACTTTTTTTTTCATAAATTGTATATTATAACAGTGATTCACACTTTATTTGACTGTTATTAATTAATTATATTCACTTATAACAATTAATCTAATTGAAATTATTAAATTTAATCAGCACAAACTATAGCAACGCAAAAATTTCGATCCTGACTTTTTTTCGATGGGCAAAGTGATCTGCCACAGACTAAATAATTTGAGAATGCATAGTAATCCTTCATTAGATGGGAAACTACAGTTAAAAAAAGATATTTCACAGCTTGCATCTACACCCGCCAGGGTGCGCTGGAATTATTTTTACATAAACTGTAGTTTCAAGGGGATAGTTTGCTATAAAAAATGCAACCAACGCGAGATTTAAGTTGGTACCAATTGTAAATTTTTATTATAATAATTACAAAAAATACTTTCAATACTAAATGGGCTCTAAATTTCGACTCGGGCGGTTGCTATGGTAATTGTTGCCAAAGTGGTCACCATAGCAACAAAAAGCGACAACAATGAAAACGTCACATCAACTTTTAAATAAAGGATTTTAGAAATGCTAAATAAAATCTTTCCTTTTAATTAATTAATTCGCAAGTTAATTTTTTAAAACTACTTGAAACAAGTAGTTTGTTATAGTAAAATAGCAATTTGAAAAATTATTTAAGGTTAAGACGTACCATGTCGATATAAAAAAAAAAAAAAAAAAAAAAAACAAAACAAAAAAAAGCGCAGTTTCTCCTCTATAAATATAGAAGAAATGGAAAAATTTTTAAGAAATACCGAATAACAATTCCATCCTTACCAATATCATCAATCTTGCCCTGATTCTTGATCCTAAGCAGCAAGTCAATAAAATCATTCCGTACAATATTATTCTTCTTCCTGTACTCCAGCGTATTTCTCGTGACATCAATCAAGAAATTATGAGTCTTGTCATCGCGCAAAATACACCCGACCAATTGATAAATAGTCGGTAAGAAAGTGCTCAAGAGATTTCTCCCGGCCGTGGTCCACTTAACCTCAAACATGTGTCTCCCAATTTGTCTAAACAAGCTGTTTTCGTCTTCCAACGCATTAGCCTTGAGCCCAAAGGCGTAGACACCAATAACATCGGTCGCAAATTTTGCGGTAACTTCTCGCATTTCCACAATTTGATTATCGTAGTTGCTCAAGTACTTGTTCATAGTCTCAGCACACTCGATGATCAGGTGGAACATGTCTCTCATTTTTCCTGAAGTGAAGATTGGAGAAAGTTTTGTGCGGAGCATCCGCCATCTTTTGGGCTCTAGATTGAATATGTTGATCGAAAGCGGCTCCACGGACTCGTTCATTTCCTGACCCCGGTCCACAAACTTGCTGAAGTCCTTTATCAACACGTCTCTTATCAAATCCAAGTCCATTATACACGCAATTGGCTCCCTCACGCGGTAAATTCCAACTATCGGCGCGTCCGGGTACTTTTTGTACAGTTCCTGCAAATATGTCGCAGGGTTATGTTTGCCCATCAGAATTTGGGTTATGTTTCCAAGCGGCGGGATCGGCTTTGGCCCCGGTACGTTTCGTGACGACCAAAATGAGTACGCCGATGCGAAATAATAATACAGCGCCAGTAAAATTGCGGCTAATCCCAGAATCACTTCTATTGGAATCATTTTTTTAAGGTTAAGTCCTTTTATTCTAATTTTAACTACAGTTTTGCGGAGATACTATTCACAAGAACACTTGAGAAGAAATGCGTTTTTATCTTAAATTACCCAGTATTAAAGATTCTTGAAGCTTCAATAATCAATGAGTAAGTAATAAAAGATACGATGGGGAAAAATGGTGGGTCAAATGTTATTTATTGGATGAAAGGGGACTTTAGTGATAATTTTGATTATTTTTAATCGTTGTGGTTTTTATTTATTAAACAATAAGTTTATTCTTGAAATATATAAATAGTTTGTTGATGTTTATTTTGTATAAAATATATTTGGATTAAAGATATAAAAGAGACGGATTTTAAATTTGAATTTTTTGAGGAGCAAAATTTGATGAATAGAAATTGCACGCGCGCTTTAATTCTAAACAGATAAAGAATCAGATTTCTTGCGATTGATATCGAGAATTTCGATACTAAACTAACTTCACTTTAGTCATCTATTTTACATTACAAAAATAAAGCCTAATAACCAAATTTGAAGTGCAGAAGATGCGGTTCAATGATTAGTGCCGATTTATTAGGGTAGGATCGCCTTGACAATTACAAATTTAATTACAATCTGAGATAATACAATCTATAAAATATATATTGTTGACGCTATAATAAAATTCACTCCGTGTAAGAAATAATAGACCTTGAATCTATCGATAAATTTATTTCTAATAATTATTATATATCAATTGAATTGTTTTTACTTCCTTTACAAGGTTTTCAGGCCAAACAGTTGATTAGTTTGTTATTTTTTTGGGAATTTAGAATTTTCAAGTTCACATTCCCGCGTTTATGTGCCGGGATGTATTATTAGGCTTTAAAACTCTTGATAAATTTATTTCTAATAATTATTATATACCATTCGAATTGTTTTTGCATCCTCTACAAGGTTCCAAAGCCAAACAGTAAATTGTGTAACTAGTATTTTAATTAGTTTATTATTAACTTCCCGCTAAGAAAATCGAAGATTTTCAAAAATCGGGAAGTTATTGTTTTCACCTCGTTTTGTAAAAATCGAGTTTTCATCAGATCTCGACGTTTGAAGGTCACAGGAAGCTTCCCTGACTATCCCCGCAAGGTTGTCACTATGTATGTGACGTTATTTTTTCGACCGGGGTCTATTTAAAATGAACGTCACTAGCGCCAACGGATTTTTTGTGATTTTAAGTCGATATTCCAAGGCCAAAATTTTATAGAAAATAATTGAGAGGATTAAAAGTGAGTCTTTAGCGAACCTTCAGTGAGGAGAGTCCGAGTTCTTAGCGAGTCTTTAGTGAGTAGAGTCCGAGCGTAGATGCCGAGTAACGAGGAGCTACAGTTTTAGTGTGAATTTAGAGAGTTACAGTTACAGTCGAGCTTTTGAGATTTTTGAAATTAGAGTCAGTTTTAGAGTCAAGTTTTTGAAAAATATAGAGGTCGAGTTATTTATAGGTTTTATTGAGTTATTTTGAGTTTGTGGGTTTTGAATTTTGAGTTTTGAGTTTCGAATTTTAAGTTTTGAGTTTTGAGGCTGCAGAGTATGTGGGTAAATCAGCGTTACCGTGGAGCGGGACTATAAGTCACCCGGTTTCGGTTGATGCTAGATGCCAGTCTAACCCTTTGAGACTTCCAGGTGGAATGCCTAGGTCTGGTTGAGATGCCAGCGCTCTGATGTATAGGAACATGACGAAAGCATATGGGATCAGTTTGAGTTACGTTTACGTTTACGTTTTTCGTTAAGTTTTTGTTACGTTTAAGTTACGTTTTTGATATTTTAATTTTGAGTTTAAGTTACGTTTTGAGTTACGTTTTTGGTTTCGATCCCAGCAGTAGTCAGTTCCCGGAGAGCATCCACTAAAGGAATATCCGTACTCCGAGCCTCAATTGTTTGATTTAGAGATTAAAATGTTTATGGGGATTAATTGAATATAGAAATTTTAGTTGAGTTTGAGATGTCGTTAAGAACAGTCGAGTTTTAGATTTCAGTAAGAAGAGTTGAGTCTTAGACCTCGTAGAGGACAGTCGAGTTGGAGAGTCGCCTCTGATCACTTCAAGTGATCGGATGTGCGTATTATTGCAGCTACAGGTTAAGAGTTTAGTCTCTTACATTTTAGTTTACGTTACAGAAATGAATATAGTTATGAAGTTTATTTAAGTTAGTATAAAAAGTTACTCAGCATCGGCATTGTTTATATCAGGTATGATTTTAGTTTATTTATTCTAATTTGAGCGTTAATAATTTAGTTTTTGGTCTTGAGATCTCGGATAGTCTCGTTTATAGTAAACTTTTGTATTATAAAGAATTTAGAGTTTTGTTGATAGATTTAATTGAAATTGTTATTCGAGTCATTAAGATTTATTTATTTATTTGTTTCATTTTATAAGAATAAGGTACTATAACTTGGCTATAGCGTTGATATTGTTAGCTATATCGTTCTAGTAATTTTATATGGATTTGAGATTAAGTTTGTTAATTAAGTTTACGGTTTACTGAATAAATACCGATTTTGTTTTAATGATAAATTTTTAGTGTTGCGTATAAAATTATTACAATTATGGATCCTCTCTACCCGAACCACCCTCTCTCCACAAACCAGCACACTGAGCGACCCCGAGGTATTCCGTTGTCCTTCTGATTTTTTGGTCTTTATTTTGTTAAGTTTTCTGTATTTTCGATTTAGTTTACGTTTTAGCTAGTTTGATAATTCCTAGCGAATAAAAATTATCTAATTACGTTTGAGTTTAAGTTTGAGTTCTGATATTGGTTGAGTTTGCGTTTAAGTTTAGCTAGTTTGAGAATTCCTAGCGAATAAAAATTCTTTACGTTCCGTGTTCACTAGTTTGGTAATTCTAGTGATTAAAAATTACCTGGCGCCCTATTTTATCGAGACTAGAGACCAAGAATCGGAAAGATAACGAAGTATAATCCAGATTTTATTTTTAGAATTAAGTTTAGTTAAGTTCCCGTATACCCACCTTGAAAATTTTGGGTTATGTATGTATGTATGTATGTATGTATGTGTGTGCGCGCGCGCGTGTGTGTGTGTGCGTGTGTGTGTGTGTGTGTGTGTGTGTGTGTGTGTGTGTGTGACTGCTTCCATAGATATTGTGCAGAAGGCGCTCGCTACTCTTAAGGCACTCAGACGGTAGACTGGTCCAGCCTTTCTCCATGATTCTTGCTTCTCTAGTGCGTCCGCCCAGATAGATATTCCGTAAGTGAGCATTGATGTGACTACAGATGATAGCAGTAGTCTTCTGCTCTGCTTTGGGCCTCCGACGTTTGGCATCAGTCGTGCTAAGCTAAAAAAACCACGTCGATCGCCACCAGTCCGGTCAAAATCGGTTGATTCATTCGAGAGATATCGTGAACGAAAGAAAACCGAAAAAAGTGTTTTTTCGGAATAACTCCAAAATTCCTAGCGCGATCAATTCAAAATTTGAGATTCTTTGTGAGGCTTGAAAAACTGCGTCGAATGCTTCTAACCGCGTAAAAATCGGTTTATTCATTCAAAAGTTATTGTGGTTTAAAAATTCATAAAATAGTGTCTTATCAAATCTCTATCAGACTTTTGAGCTCGAAGAGCTTTAAAGGATAGGAAAGCAATATCTTTGAGCTCGGAGAGCTCAAAATAACCCATAAATTGTATTTTTGAGCTCGAAGAGCTTAAAAACGTCATTGGTGCAATTTTAAGCGCCTAAGTATGAAATTAGCGGGAAGTTGCAGGGATGGCCTTCAGGGTCAACCGTTTTCCTAATTTTTTTTTTAGAATTTTTTAAGGTAGCACCCTCGCCAGAGTCGTTTTCTTAGGATTTTTTTTAACTTCGGCAGATTAATATTCATATAATTCTGCGTCGATTGGCGCAATTTGAAAATTTTTGACCATTTAGTTTCAGAGATATTTAATTTCAAAGTTTGAGTTTTGAACGCTCTTTTACATTGCGGTATACGGGATATCGAAAAGTTTACCTACAAACATTTTTATATCTCAGAAACTTTTCTTAGGATTCTTTTAAAAAACTAGAGTAACGTTAACTAACAACTAAACAATTTTTTTAAAATAATTTCATTGATAATTACCACACAGTTTCAGAGAAATTTATTAATAAGTAATGAAAAATTTACCAGACTTTAGCCGAGGAGGGGATACGTTAATAAAACTGTGGCAACAACGCAAGTTTTGTGAGCCGCGAAAAAAATATGAGACGCGCATGCGCTGAAAAATTTGAAAAGTTTAATTTACTTTAGGTGTAACATTTTAGTTATTAATTTTATTTATTTCAAAAAAAGTAACAATGATTATTTTATGAAAATAAGTATTTTTCTATATTTATAAAAATTCAAAAAGTTAATAAGTTGAATATAATAATATATATTAATCTTTCATAAGTTATAAAAATAATAGTCAGATGAAATAATAAAAAAAATACTAAAATTTAAACTCCGAAAATACATCAACATAAAAAATTCACTAACTCATTTTTCTGAAAACAAAACAATATTGTCAATTATTTTTTTTCTATTTGTTATTTGCATATTTGCTAGTGATTTCTGTCGTTTTTCAAGGATTTTTTTTTATGAATCGTCCTTTATAAGTCAATTTTTCAGACATTGTAATTATATTTCCGAATAAATGTATGTAAATAAATAAATAAACGCATGTGTCAAAACAGAGGTTAATCTACAGTTAGTCCAAAACACTACAGTATAACCACTATAAAATATCTTAACGCTCACGCAGTGTTGCCAGACTTTTCAAACGATCAGTTTCTCGTTTGTGATTGGCTAAAATAAGTACATAAACAGCAAAAAGTTTTAGGCTTGTCAATAATGACTCTAAAGTATATGTACCATACACTCTAGCACAAACTTTTGACGACAGAAGTCGCGAGGGTACTACCTTAAGTTATAGAAAAATAAAAATGTCGGCTAACTTTAGTATTGTCTTTAATTTTCTATATTTATTTAAAATTTCAATTGCGCTCTAAATACGCGCGCTCTAATCCTAAACCAATAAAGACTCAGTTCATTCTTTTGATTAGTATCCTTGATAGTCACCTTAACTCAAACTTGTCGTCAATCTATTGCCAAAATTGTTAGCCAATTTGATGTGAAGAGTTTGCAAACCAAACGGTTTTAGTTAAGTTGCCTATAATATAAGTTTTTCTGCAATTTAACATCAAGACTTGCTGTACAAGTATTTTAGTCAAGTTGTAGTAAAATTTAAAGGAAGTTTAACCAAAAGTTTGGTGATAACTTGTATTCAAATTGCGGCCGTAGATTTCTGTTAATTTGTTTACAACTGTTGTACTGTAAAGAATTACCGCAAAAGTTAATGTTAATTTAACTGTAACTGCTGCAATCCAACTACATACTTCTTAAAAAAGCGTGGCTATCAGGGTACATCCTTGCGTTCAAGCCTCAGGTAATGTCAGGAAATGCTGGGCTTTAAAACTTTCAATAAATTTATTTTTAATGGTTATTATATACCAACAGAAATGTTTTTGCATCCTCTAAAAGGTTTTTTTGTATCAAAAAAATTTTTATTTGTAAAAAATTTTAAAAATTATAAGTGTAATTAAAAAAAAATATTTTTTAGTTATAATTTACTAAATGAAAAAAATCAGAAAATTAATAAACGTCGCCAATTTTAGTATTATCTTAAATTTTTATAATTACTTGAAATTTAAATTGCGCGCCAAATGCGCGCGCTTTAATTCTAAACCAATAAAAAATCAGGATTTAATTTTTTCGAACAATATCGACAATTTTTTGACGTCATCAAAGTTGCTCTCTAAAAAACTGTAAACTTAGCATCAAATTGACTCTTACCTTTTGTAGGTAATCTTGTAATCTGTCCAACAACTACCGCCATCTCTGTTCACCTTTTAAAACTACCACCTTATTACCAACTTGACTCGCCATCTAGCGTAATTCTTCCAAAACTCTTCAAAATCATCTTTTTAGCCCACGAAAAAATTTAAAAATCATTTTTCTTCTCCCTGTTATTAAATTTTTCAAAACTTCCAGATTAAATTATAAATTTTTTTTCATAATTTCCAGTTAGTTAAAACTAAATTTGTAATAAATTGCATTAATGTTTATCTATTATAATTAATGTTATTATAATTAACCAGCTGTATGACGCATAATAGTGAAATTATGCGCAAACTCCGTTACAAATAATAAAAACTAACATTAAATAGGGAGTAAACGCGTGGGATGGTTTAGTATTGATCAATTCGTGGCAGTCCATCGTGTCATGGAGGATCTACTGCAACAAATAATTCGTGAGAGTCAAAATAGTAAATTATCGAATGTGCGGAAAGCTGCGCAAGATGCATACGGTAAATTTCCTTTAATTATTCCCTTAATTAATTTTTAACAAACAAATAACTAAATTAATTAATGAATTAATTAATTTCCAAAAGATTTTATGGAAAAACAGCAAGGCCTGTTGCGAGACCCGCCGCACGAATTGCGCGCAAAGTGTCTTGCGGCAATTCAGCTATCATTGGAAACAAAAAGAAGCAAATTGGTGTCTTATGGCTTAACTGGCTTGCATGTAAGTAAAAATCCACTAATTTCTCCATTTCTAACTTAAAAACCTAGAATAATAATAATAATAACGGTTGCGGTATGCTAACTTGGCAACCGGAAGTGTTACACGGACGCGTGAATCGATAACGGGTTGATTAGCAGTGAACATACACCGCAATGACGTTTTAATTTCCTCGGAGCTTATTAAGAGCTAAAATTGATTGCTTTTCCAGAAAATTCTTAGGGATGATAGATTCCAGTCACCCTATGAGCCGGAGGATGACTCACTGTGGCTGCCGGCTCAGATGCTACACGCAATGGGCTCATTGCTGTCGCAGTCTGACGATACGCAGACGGATATGTTAAAAGTAACTAAAATTTTCCGTCCTTTAGCTATGATAGAAGCTATGAGTGATATTTTACTTAAACTTACCACCTAATTGATTGAAGGTCCTCTTGCAAGTGGCCTGCTCAGCCTATTGGACGATGAACGGCCGGCTGATTATCGCAATTTTAACTACATGCTGCGACGCATTCGAAAATGGGAACCAGGCGGTCAGAACTGCTGCTCAGGCTGCTACAAGCCAGACTTTGAGGAGCTTCTGCTTGTTTTTGGGTAAGGAAGCTAGCTTTAGGTAGCTTTAAGTAGCTTTAGTTAGCTTAAGATCAAATCTAGTGACTGGTTATTGGTTTCTAGATGAAGAATGCAGAGAAATGGACGAATACGCTAAGCAGAACAAGAATGTAAGGGAAAGAGGTGTCTCTTGCTTCAATGAAGCTCTGCCTATCCTTCAGTATATCTGCAGCAGATTGGATGAAGCTCAAAGGTAACCTTATTAATAAAGTCCACATTAGAATGAGAATTAGAATTTGATTTATTAATGCTAAGGCTTAAGCCAAATGGCAATTTTAATAGATGGTAAATAAGATTAAGAAGAGTAGATAAATAGAATTGTGGGTACGTAGAAGGATAAGCATTTGATTAACAATAGGTACCTAGTGAAAGATATCATTTTATTAGGTAATGATTCATTTGAAGGTATAATAATACAATTTGTATCGATTAGTTTAGTTACTATCTCAGATTCATAGTACACGCAGAAAAAAATTTTGTTAAAATAACCTAAGACATGTTCTAGTAACAAATGCATTTGTTAACATAGGGATAACAAATTATATGTCAAAATAACAAAATTTAGGTTGTAGCAAGTTATTGATTTGTTATAACAACAAAACAATTTGGTTACTATAGCAAAATATTTAAGTAGATTCGACAAAATAATTTAGTTAGTATAACAAATTTTTTTGTTGAAACAGCAAAATTATTCTATTAAAATAACAAATAAATTTACATTAAATGTTACATTAAATTTTATAAGAATCCGTAATTTAAAAATATGCTATAATCAGTGATATCTGATTTGGAAAATATTTTAGCAACAAATTAGTTTTGTTATTGCAATAAAATGATTTCGTTAGGACAACAAATTGATTCGGTGATTTAACAGACTGGTTTGTTAGTACAACTTGAAACATTTTGTTAATGCGATTAATGGATTTGTTACTATAACTAAACTCATTTGTTACCAGAACATATTTTTCAGTTATCCCGTCTTTTGTTATTTCAACAAAATCATTTTTATGCGTGTATATATGGGAAGTGTGGATTCCTATCGGAATCCACACACGCATAGTAACGATTTTGTTAAAATAACAAAATACGGCATAACTGAAAAATATGTTGTAACAAATGAGTATAGTTATAGCAAATCCATTATTTGCATTAACAAAATGTTTCAAGTTGTACTAAAAACCAGTTTGTTAAATCACAAAATCAATGTTGCTCTAACAAAATCATTTTGTTGCTGTCATAAAATGACTTTGTTGCTGCAATAAAATGATTTTGTTGCTCTTACGCAGTGATTTTGTTGCAATAACAAAACTAATTTGTTGCCAAAATATTTTCCAAATCTATAGCTGATTATACCATATTTTTAAATGTATTCTTATAAAATTTACTGTAACAAATTTATTTGTAACTCCAACAAATTTTCTTTGTTATTTTAATAGAATATTGCTGTTTCAACAAAAATTTCGTTGTACCAACTAAAGTATTTTGTCGAATCAACTTAAAGATTTTGCTATAGTAACAAAATTGTTTTGTTGTTATAACAAAAGACGGGATAACTGAGAAATATGTTGTAACAAATAAGTGTAGTTAAAGCAAATCCATTATTTGCATTAACAAAATGTTTCAAGTTGTACTAAAAACCAGTTTGTTAAATCACAAAATCAATTTGTTGCTCTAACAAAATTATTTTGTTGCTGTCACAAAATGACTTTGTTGCTGCAATAAAATGATTTTGTTGCTGTTACAAAGTGATTTGGTAGCAATAACAAAACTAATTTATTGCCAAAATATTTTCCAAATCTATAGCTGATTATACCATATTTTTAAATGTATTCTTATAAAATTTACTGTAACAAATTTGTTTGTTATTCCAACAAATTCTCATTGTTATTATTACAAATTCTCTTTATTACTTCAACAAATTGTCATTGTTACTTCAACAAATTTTTTTTGTTATTTTAATAGAATATTGCTGTTTCAACAAAAAAATTTGTTGTACCAACTAAAGTATTTTGTCGAATCTACTTAAAGATTTTGTTATAGTAACAAAACTGTTTTGTTATAACATATGAATAACTTGTTATAACCTAAATTTCGTTATTCTAACTTAGGTTATTTTAACAAAATTTTTTTCTGCGTTTGAACCTATTGAAATCTAATCCGTTTGATTCCACAGAAAAAAGTTTGCAACAGCCAAAAGCGGGAACACAGTAGTCTTTCTGTTAGAATGCCTGCATACGTTAATCTCATCGTTACCCCAGAAAATCCATACCAACCAGCACTTCACAACATTCTTGTGGCAGAAGTTTTGCCCCGCATTGATAGCATTCCTTGGCACCCCACGAGTGGACAAAACTTTTACATCGCGTGAGGGAAAGGACACGGAGGTGGGCAGAGGATCGGGTTACTTAGCAACGACATTGAGTTTCGATAGTCATCAAGCCAAAACAGTTTACAGGTGAGTACCACTACTAACACTAACACTCCAGTGACACACCATCACCCAAAACACTAACTAATTTCATTGCAATAGCATTGGAACCGAGTTAGTAAGACTGGTAGGATGCGTGGGGCCACTAAGACCAGTATTGGAATCAGTCTTCCATCGAATGCTTCTATATCCGCCCCCGCAACAGCGTTTGGAGTCGTTGAAGGCTTTGCGAGAGCTGCTGAGGAGTCCAAGCCGAATGGTTGACTTTGCAGGACCACTTTTGGTGGAAGAAGAGAAAACCAGCCAGCCTCAGAGCGACATGGCCTTGATGAGGCTGGTGATGGATTCTATTGAAGAATCCACCACCGCTGGACAACCGGTGCTCTACGCCAGTGTTTCCTGCGTGGTAGCTATGCTATCCGCCTTGCAGGAACTCTGCGAAGGCAAGGCTGTCAGTCATACCTACACTGGGACCATCAATGCGCTGTACGAAGACCTGGAAGCTAGTGATTACAAAGGTCCGTTGACGTATTTAAGCATGGCAAGGCTACCCAAAACCTACCGGGAGCAGCTGGAGCTGATGAACAAGACCAGTGGGTCAGAAAGTGATTCTTCAGGACATGGTCCTTCGGAAGACGGAGATTCTACTGACACAGAAGGACCCCAGAATGAATCTGATGAGGTTAATGATGACAATAGCGTCGATGAAATTGATTACGCCCTAGAAAACGAACGGGAGCGACTCCGGCTGGAGAAACTGCCCAAGTGTCTTCATGTTGGAAGACAATTTGCTGAAGAATGCAACGTGGACGTTGAGCGACACAACGCCAGGCAGTTTGTGAAGATTCTAAGGAGTGACTTGGTTCCAGTGGTTCTGAATCTTAGAAGCAACATTGAGGTTGACGAAGCGCTGCAGAATTTCGCGTCTGAGTACTGCCAAGGTGTCTTTGCTGCACAGCAGAAGCTTCAGGAGAAGGAAACTAGTGTAGACACGTGTGCCTTAATTACGATCATGAACGCTGATGGGATCTACTTGGCTACTTACGCAGCTTTGCTGCTGAATCTTAAATTAATTAGGATGCACTATTACCTTGACAGCTGCGCTGTGCCGATTAGCGAAGAGATGTTCGTGGAAGAAGTCCATGGTTCAGGAGTTTTGGTCTACTTATCTGCCACTTGGTTGTCGGAATTGTACCAGCAGATCCTAGCTTGCAATCTGTTGGAAAAATGCGGCTACAATCCAGCTTCTACGGAGAATTGTGCGTTGGTTAACATTTTAGTGGATGTGGACGGAATCAGCGGGAGCCAAAGAGGAGGACAATTGCTGGCGGATTACAGAAGATTGGAAAAGGCACAATTGTCGAGGAGCGAACCGACTCCTGAAGCGGAAGCAGGAGCTAAATTGTCGAGGAGAATTCTTACCTGTTGCTGGGGGAGTATGATGACCGTTTTAACGGCGGGTTTGAATCCTGCGAAAGAAGAAACCAATAAAGGGATCTTGAATCGGGATACTACTAGACGGGGGGTAAGAGATACTGTTGTCCTTGCTCTTGAAGGGCTTCACAAGGCAGCGACTCTGAGCAACATTCTCGGACTACAAACACGGTGTGGATCGATATTTGGTTTGTTGGCTAAAGCCGCTTGTACTGAACCAGCGATATCGAAATTGAGACGGACTAAGGATGTGTTGAGGCTTAAGTTACAGAATAGGGCGACTAATATTCACACGTCGCATGCGTTGAGCATGGAGGTGCTACTGGGGAGGGGACTGGAGCTTGGTAGTCATGGAAGCGACTGTTGGCCGCATGTTTTTACCTGTTGTTTGTATGTGAGTAAGTTGGAGCATGATTTCTTTGGTAGAAACCAGAATCTGGCACTTCCCAAACTTGCCAAAAAAGAGAAAAAAGACAGTCCAACTGAAAAGAATGACAAGAACAGGCCTAGTTTCAATATTGTTGATGAAGAAGAGACATGTGTGGATGTCTACAGCTTCCTGTCGACACCCTATACGCAGAACCCAACAACGGAGACGATTCCGGAGATAATTCAGGAGTCTAATGCTGATAACCAGTCCAACGGAATCCTTCCGGCTGATTATGCTGCGAAAATTGTCTGCGTTCTGAGTCAGCAGGTTGATAGATTGTTTGAAGATGCAGCACTGAAGCTCAATCTTAGAGCTTTGTGCTCATTCCTGACCGCATTGTGCCAAGCCAGCAAGGACCAGCTGTTCAAGACGACTGATGGCAGCAAAGACGGCAAGAAATTCTGGTGGAAGAAGTCCAAGCCAAGAGAAGAGGAGCTCAATGTCTTGCTGTTGTCCAGATTGGGTGAAGTGATGCTCAAGTGTGTCAAAAGTGGAAGGCCGTTGATCCATATCATGAGAATCTGGAGCATCCTGGGTCCCCATTTCATGGAAGCAGCTTGTCATAAAGACAGGGAGATTTCGAAGCGTGCTGTTCAGTGTATTCATGACTCAATGGCGGCGTTGTTGAACGAACAGATCGAATTGCCGCACTTTCACTTCAATGAGGCGCTTTTTAAGCCCTTTGAAAATCTCCTCTGCCTCGAACTCTGCGACGGCGATGTCCAGGACCAGATCGTCAGCTGTATTTGCGAATTCGTCGAAACTAATCGCACGGAGATTCGTTCCGGATGGCGGCCTCTTTTCGGAGCACTTCGTGTAGCTTCGGTAGGAAATTCCGAATCTGTTGAATCAGCTCCTCTTCTAGAAGTCTTCAGAGTCTTCCTATCAACTGATAACACTCTAGTATTCGCCAATGCGGCTCTAGATTGCATTCTTTGTCTCCTGAAGCACATCCGTGGAGTAGGTGACCCGGAAATTTCCGACTCAGACCCGATTTCCAATGCAGAAATACGAAAAATGCGGCTGTGTCTTGAAAGTCTCAAGTGTCTATTAAATTGCAGTGATATCCTTTCGTCAATGTATCGGATGCCAGCCTGTCCAATTTTCCACTCGGCTGCGCGGATCCAAGTGTCAACCATACCCCAATTCGTCGATCCAGTGATACCCAACTTGGAGCTGGCTAAATTCGACAAGAATTCAGAATCCATGCAAGAGATAGTCCCGGAGATATCCTTCGAGCTGTTCAACCGCATAGACAGGACCCAGACCATCACCTTGCAATCCATGGAGAAGCCCAGTGGAATCTTACGAGTTTGGTACCTGCTCATCGAAGGATTAGCCTCAGCTACAATGATCTGCCCGCGAAGATACCAACCACATACACTCGAGACACTCTTCCACTTGCTCCGTGACATTCTCAACGTTCCCGGGCCTGATTTCGCGCTCTACTGCGTCAACCACCTGCTTTTGCCAATGGTTCAAAACTGGCTTCGGATCACTTCCAAGGTCGTCCGCGGGTGGGACAATTTCGCGCCAAATTTCAAGCAGTGCTGCGGATTGACTACTGATCTGGTCGTCGATTATCTAACTCACCTGCAAGGTAAGTTATCAACCTACCAACTTCTTCAACATCTTCCAGCTTGATTCCATCTTCCAGCTTGATTCCAAGGATTCTTCCGTGTTTTTCTAGGTCCAGAAGTCACCCGAAGAGACGAACTGCTCCCGGCAACGACACTAATGCTGAAGCAGCTGCTGCTGGTCATGGCGGAGTGTGTCGTCCAGCAAACTGAGAGCATTGCAAGACTAGGCTGCGCCTGTATCAGGTAATGAAGGATATCAATGACTGTAATCAAGCTTGACATTTTGCAATTCAATAGATCTAGTCTAGATCTCGTAACCCAACACCTCAGAAAATTCTGATGCGGCTGACTCGTTCTCTAGGCACGTTCTGATCAGCAGCGGACCATTACTAACCGCTGAGCAGTGGGAAGTCTGCGGTATAGCTTGCTATCGCGCTTGCTCCAACTCCCTCCAAGAGCTCCACCAACTAACAATGGCCTTCGCACCCAGATCCGAGTCTTTCTACGGTGACCTGGCTCAGGTCAAGGTCGCTGCTCGTCGAGACGCAACTCCTGAAGAATCAGAACGACTCAGACAGCTTTCTGCTCAGGTAAGTGTCAGAAAAGGTGCCTAGTCCTTTAGAATTCTTCCAACCGTTGGAATAGATCCGCTGATGCTTTTGTTTACATACATGAAAGTGAAATAGTGAATCTAATCTGATACAGATACTCTGTTACTGTTATTATTTTGTTTGTCTTTGCTATTTGCTCTCCTCCCTTTACCGAGAATTGTATCGTCAGGTGAGCCAGCTACGCGAGGTTATGACTGCCGTCAAGAGGCAGAACGCGTCTACACTAGCAACAACCAAGTCTTATGAGGACACGATGACCATTGAGACGACACTGATTGACCAGCACACATCTTCCTACCCCGTCGGTTGTAGGCAGCACACCACACCCCCCGATTACACTAACACGTCGAACACGGGGCCCCAATGGCTCTAGCCGTTCACGGTAACTCACGTCATGGATTTTAATTTCAAAACAATCTTTTTTAATCCTTTTATGTTTTGTCTATCAGTCTTTTGTTGTTATTTTTTTCTGATTATTAACAATAACCAATACTTACTCCTATAACCAACACAACACCTGACACCCACTCATTATCCCCGTGTTAGACCGGTGGCTGGATTCCACATCAAATTCTATCCACTCAGATTCTTTCAACGAAAGAATTTTATTGTACATATGATAGACGAATCTGCCAACGGATGCTTTAAGTTAGATCGTATGCACTGCTGATAGAGGCACGTTTTACGGCAGCAGTCTATAATATTCAATAAAACAATACGAGAAGTCCTTCTCGAAGGACTTCTTAAGCACGGTAACACATTAAAATCCATGGCTTGAGTCCATGGCCACTGTAAGGTCGAAGTCCATACCATTCTGGATTAATGCTTGTAGTACGCACACACGATCACATATTATCACAGCCGCCTACGGAAACAACCTTTGTTCCAGGCTGGCTACACGCAGAATAGTTTAAATCCTACCTTTAAATCCTCGTAAAATTGCATCCACACACTAACAAACCCAAAAAATACCAAATCTTAGGCTCTAGACTGATTGTCCCTTTGTCTAGGTGTTCCTGATGGCGGAGCAGCGCTCAGAGCCGACTTATACCGACGATCGGTCATACGTATTCCTGCTTTACCCGCCGTCGGTAGCGTCGAGCCTCAACCCAGATTTGTACATAGTAAGAGTCCAATTACGAACGATGGTCGTAGGGCTGTTGGTCCATCAAATGCTGCTGCATTGCATCGCCAGTGTCCTGCTCCAAGGATCAGTTGGCTCCATTTCAAGGTTTCTACCTCCTAACCCATTAAAATCCACCCAGAACCTAAAAACCAATTCTGTTCCAGCTTCTGCAACATGAGTGCAACATCACCAGTGTCTCCCAAACCGCCTGAAGGCAAGCGCAGACTCACCAGACACATAGAGACCTTCTTAGCAGCCCTGGACCTTTCATTTTCCGCAGCAGTGAAGTTTGACTCCCGTCCAGGGCTTAAGTTTCTCGTCCAGAAGGTTGCGAATCTAGAACAGCCCGCCAATTTGTACCAACAAGCTGGCGCTGCCTGGACCATCAAGATTCTGACGCTCTTCGAATTGTGTCTTGAAGAAATTATCGATACTGGAGCTGATCTTGAAGTAATCAAAGCTCTGATAAGCCAGAATCACAATCAGGAGAGTAATACCCAATTGGTCAAATTAGTTAAGCAATTGAAGAGTACCTTCGATTCCCTTTGCAATAATTACGTTGATGTGGTGCTGAATCGTGATGGCTGGCATTCAGTTGCTGATGGATTCGCTGATAGGAAAATCTTCTTATTGGTAGCGCAGCCTGATGATTTTCCAGAGATTACTGGCAAGGAACCTCTGGAGCGTTTTCCGCTGGATAAACCAGAAAAGACCAATGAGACAATGTCACAAATGGAGGATCCTTTAGAGCGGAAAGAAGACTATAGGTCTCTAAAGCTCTTTGATTTAGCAAATGATTATTATATGGAGTCTGGTCCGGAATCTGAAAGCGACTCTGATGAATCCAAGCCTTCTTCCAGGCCCAGGTCTCCAAAGAAACTGGTCTACAGAGGCTCCAGTGAGTGTGTCTTTTCTGGTGACCAAGATGAAGGAAATTCTAGTGAATCTAACCAAGAATTTGATCCAGCGAAGCTGGATCAAGATGATGATGATAATGGTAAAGAAGAATTGGAGTCTAATACAGATGTTAGCATAGATGGCAGTCAAACTGCTTCAAGATTAGAAGCTTTGGACTCAGATGACCTTGACTTACCTTTGAATTCTAAAGATTTTAACCTAGAACGACGACTGAGGCTAAGCGACGACTGTCTTTCTAGAACTTCAAGAGGATTTGTTAGTTCTGATGAATCTTACAGGTCAAAATCGCTAGTGGAGCTCCACCGGGCTTCCAAATTTTCAGAATTAACAATAACAGACTCATCGGAAGCTAACAATAATAAAATTGGTGAAAATACACAAGAAGTCCTTGATGATAACGTTGATGACCTGCTGCGTGATTATGAAAGAAGTAGAAGAGGCTTCAGGATCAATCCGTTCTTGTGCGAGGACAATGGCAACATTGAGGGCAGGAATATTTCTAAGGATTGCGAAGCTCATAGGCGTGCTTGGGCTGAGACGCTCTCTGCTGCGTTGGAATGGACTCTTGCTCTACCGGTAAGTTAGAAATAATTAATTGCAGTTTTACCGACTGATGGTAATTTTTGGTTAATTGTGGTATTGGTTGCAGGACGATCAGCTGAAGCCTTTGCTACCGGTGGTAGTAGGGGGGGTTAGGACTCTGACCAAGTTTGCGGTGGATCCAAATCTTAAAATGAAGATCTCGTCGCTGTTCTACAGGATTGTTGTTCTTTATGGCTTGACAAATAATTAGACTTTGATATATTTATTATGCTTAGGTGTAAGCAGTTGTAAACTGGTTATTGGTTATAAGATACATATATGTGTGAATTATGGTTATGATTATGATTAGGCAATTTTAAATGTTGATAATACTATTGCTGATGATGATGATGATGATGATGATGATGATGATGATGATATGTAAATGCTATGTGTGTAAGTTGGCTGGAGGATCTTAATAATATTTTTTGATGGCCAATGCTGGCTTTTAAAATTGGTGTATTGTAAATTATATTTAAACAAAGAGATTGACAATATTAAATTAAATGGTTTTGAGAAATTTGGGGTTTTATTTATTATGTACCTTTTTTTAAATTGTTTTGGTAATTTGGCTAAAAGCTTTTGAAGGATTTGGACAGTTTAAATTTGTTGAGAGTAATTTAAAATCATTCATGACTGCGCAAATTAACATTTAAATAGATTCAGATCATTGAAAAGTGTCCAAAAATTTTCAAAGAAGCTTCAATGATTGTCCAAATTTGTATAAAAGTGTTTAAGTTATGATTACAATTATCCAAATTCCACTAAGATCATTTTAAACCATCAAAAATTGAATATGCACCATCAAAAAAGTCAGAAAAGGCTTCTGTAGTTGTCCAAAAATTCTCTATTCATGATTTTTATCGTTCAAATTTATGTAGCGTTGGATGAAATTGTCCATAAGCTTCCAAATTGACATTACAATAATCTAGCATTGTCCAAAATTGTTGAAAATTACTTAGCTGAATCAATATAACTTCAATAATTGTCCAAATTTGTTTAAAAGTGTTTAAGTAATCATTATAATCATCAAATTTTGTCTAAAATAATTGAAAACACTTTTGAAAATCAATTAAATTCGTTTAAAATGTCCAAATAACCTCGACAATTGTCTAAAAATGTAAAATTATCAAAAACACTATCTAAAATCGCCTTAAACGGTCCAAAATTATTAAGACGAGTCAAAATAATTTCAAAAATCGGCCATATTAGACCAAAAATGTTTAAATAACAATTTTGACTCCAAAAATGTCAAATTATCAAAAACACTGTCTAAAGTCGCTGAAAATTGTTTGAAATTACTGAGAAAAGTCAAAATAATTCCAATAATCGTCCAAATTAGTCCAAAAATCTCCAAATAACTATTCCAATTTTCTAAAAATGTAAAATTATCAAAAAAAACTGTCTAAAGTCACCCAAAATTGTTCAAAGTTACTTACATAAGTCTGAATAATTTCAATAATTGTCCAAGTTAGTTCAAAATGTCCAAATAACTATTCTAACTTTCTAAAAAATGTCAAATTTATTTTAATAATCGTTCAAATTAGTCCAAAATCTCCAAATGACTATTCCAACTTTCCAAAAATGTCAAATAGACACCATCTAAAGATACCATCTAAAGTCACCCTAAATTATCCAAAATTACTTAGATAAGTCAAAATAATTTCAATAACCGTTGTAATTTGTCCAAAAATATTCAAATGAGTATTCCAACTTTCCAAAAATTTCTAATTATCAAAAATACTGTCTATAGGCACCTAAAATTGTCCAAAATTATTCAAACAAGTCAATAATCGTCCAAATTAGTCCAAAAATGTTCAAATGATCATTCTAATATTCCAAAAATGTCAAATTAACAAAAATACCATCTCAAGTCGACCAAAAAAGTCCAAAATTACTTAGACAAGTCAATAATTATCCAAATTAGTCCAAAAATATTTGAATTTCTATTCTAGTTTTCCAAAAATGCCAAATTATCAAAAACACCGTCTAAAATCACCCTAAATTGTCTAAAATTACTTAGGTAAGTCAAAATAATTTTAATAACCATTGAAATTTGTCCAAAAATATTCAAATGAATATCTTGACTTTCCGAAATATTTCTAATTATCAAAAATACCGTTTAAAGTCCTTCAAATTGTCCAAAATTACTTAAACAAGTCAATAATTGTCCAAATTAGTCCAAAAATGTTCAAATGACTTGCAATATTCCAAAAATGTCAAATTATCAAAAATACCGTCTAAAGTCACCCCAAAATGTCCAAAATTACTTATGCAAGTCAATAATTGTTAAAAAATGTTCAAATGACTATTTTAATTTTCCAAAAATGTCAAATTATTAAAAACACCGTCTAAAATCATTGAAAATTACTTAGAAATGTTAAAACAATTTGAATAACCGTCCAAAAATGTCTAAATGCCTATTCTAACTAATTTCAAATTCTAAAATTAAAAAAATCTCCATTTAAAGTCACCTAGAACCGTCAAAATCCATCAAAACCCTTCTCACCAAAGTAAATTTATCTCAAGCATTTAGAAGACATAAATGTATTATTATTTATTATTAAAACAGCATCAAACGGCTATGATTGTCATGCAGCTGAGAATTTACTGACCTTAAAAATATCACGTCTGCAAAATTTAGTGCACCGATATAAAGTATTTTTTGTCGGTCAAGAGAGTTAGGGCCGAGGTTTGTCTGAAGAGACAATGTGTTAAAGTTTGCGGTCAGGAGTCCTTTAGTCGTCTTTTACTTGTCTTCTGGGTCTCCGTCTCGTTTCCATCTACCAGGACCATAAAGAAGGCGAGCTTACGAGCGACAGCTATTAAACCATCTTCACTTCATCCTGGGTCATAAAAACTTCACTATGTGTCCGACGGCTAGCGTTTTAATGAAATGAAAACTATCGAATTTTTTATACCTTTTTTTTTTTATGAATCTGGGTGAGCCATCACCGGATTTTGGCGAACCGGGATCTATTATTTATCCAGCGAATTTAGCTGAGATTAGGCTCTGTAAAGTGGAAGCGGAATTGGACACGATTGTAGTTTAGGAGCTGGAGGGAATTTTACAATTTGGGTGCTCGAAGGGTGGCAAAGCCTGGATTGCTAATAAAGGAACCTCTTCTGCTATATATGCTCTCGGTAGTGCGCATGGAGACCGCAACTGTCCATCGGTTCGACACACGCAGTGAACCTTTTAATATTAAATGGAGCTCACGAGTGGGTTATCACAAATTCTCAATGAGATCGCTTCAATCTGTTGATAAATTTATTATTTATCAGACCATTATTATTTTATTTGCTTTATTTTACGGGAGATTCATTTTTTAGAAAAGTCCTAAAATTTGGAATTTTTCATAATTAATTTACTTGGAATTTTTTAAACTTAGAAAAAAAAGTCAATCAAATAACTATTGTAACTTATAAATTTTGAAGAAAATTAATTTAGTCCGGTTTAGATATGATTATTTGATCAAAAGATATGACGGGTTAAGTTTTCATATAAACAGTAATTAAATTTTGATCATTATGAATTTCAAAATTAAAATAGCTAGATAATAATGAGGAACATCAAAAATATCTTTGGAAAGTTGGAATAGTCATTGGGAGATTTTTGGACTAATTTGGACGATTATTGAAATTATTTTGACTTGTCTAAGTAATTTTGAACAATTTTGAGTGACTTTAGACCGTGTTTTTTATAATTTGATATTTTTGGAAAGTTGGAATAGTTATTTGGATATTTTGGACTAATTTGGACGATTATTAAAATTATTTGGACATTTTTTAGAAAGTTAGAACAGTTAGTTAGAGATTTTTGGACAAATTTGGACGATTATTGAAATTATTTTGACTTTTCTAAATAACTTTGAACAATTTTGTGTGACTGTAGACAATGTTTTTGATAATTTGACATTTTTTAAAAGTTGGAATAGTAATTTGGACTAATTTGGACGATTATTGAAATTATTCCGACTTGTCTAAGTAATTTTGAATAATTTTGGGTGACTTTAGACACTGTTTTTGATAATTTGACATTTTTGGAAAGTTGGAATAGTTATTTGGAGATTTTGGACTAATTTGGACGATAATTAAAATTATTTTGACATTTTTTAGAAAGTTATAATAGTTATTTGGAGATTTTTGGACAAATTTGGACGATTATTGAAATTATTTTGACTTTTCTAAATAACTTTGAACAATTTTGTGTGACTGTAGACAATGTTTTTGATAATTTGACATTTTTGGAAAAATTGGAATAGTCATTTGGACTAATTTGGACGATTATTGAAATTATTTTGGATTTTTTAGAAAGTTAGAATGATCATTTGGAGATTTTTGGACTAATTTGGATGATTATTGAAATTATTTTGACTTTCTTAAGTAATTTTGGACAGTTTAAGACGATTTTAGATACAGTTTTTGATAATTTTACATTTTTGGAAAAGTCAAAATAGTTATTTGAAGATTTTTGGACTAATTTGGCGGATTATTGAAATTATTTTGACTTGTCTAAATAATTTTGGACCGTTTAAGGCGATTTTAGATAGTGTTTTTGATACTTTTACATTTTTCGACAATTGTCGAGGTTATTTGGACATTTTAATCGAATTTAATTGATTTTCGAAAGTGTTTTCAATTATTTTAGACAAAATTTGATGATTATGATGATTACTTAGACACTTTTAAACAAATTTGGACAATTATTGAAGTTTTATTGTTTCAGCTAAGTAATTTTTAACAATTTTGGACAATGCTAGATTATTGTAATGTCAATTTGGAAGCTTATGGACAATTTCATCCAGTGCTACATAAATTTAAACGATAAAAATCATGAATAGAAAAATTTTGGACAACTACAGAAGCTTTTTTTGACTTTTTTGATGGTGCATATTTAGTTTTTGATAGTTTAAAATGATCTTAGTGGAATTTGGACAATTGTAATCATAACTTAAACACTTTTGTACAAATTTGGACAATCATTGAAGCTTCTTTGGATATTTTTGGACATTTTTTAATGATTTTAATCTATTTAAATGTTAATTTGAGCATTCATGAATGATTTTAAATGATTCTCGATGATTTTGAACAAAATTTGGAGATTATGATGTTTACTCAGATACTTTTGAACGAAATTTGGACAATTATCAGTTATTTTGATTCAGCTACGTAATTTTGAATGATTTTGGACAATTCTAGATTATTGTATATCAATTTGAACGCTTATGGACAATTTTGTTCAACGTTAGATAAATTTGGACGATAAAAATCATGAATAGAGAATTTTTGGACAATTACAGAAGCTTGTTTTAATTTAAAATCTTTTAAATTTTGAATAAAATAAATTCCGTCCGTTTTTGATTAAAAGATCAGACCAAATTTATAGTTTGTAAAGTTCTTAATTATTAAAAAAAAATTATTTTTTTTGATTTTTGTGATTTAAACCTAAATTTTACTGTAAAAAATTGGGAAATTTTGAACACGACTAAATTAGTCTTTAATAAAATTTTGAATAAATAAATAAAAAAAATGATATTTAACTTGATTTTTTATTAACTGGGAAAATATTCCACATATGTACAATTTATCAATAAAAAGAAGATAATTAAAAACTAAAAACATACAATATATCACACACTTATTAAAGCGTTCGTGTCACAATAAACATTGAATTGAGTTTGGACATCAATAAGGACGCCAGACATCGTTTCTCTGCTCGTTTTCCTCCATTACACCAATTTCGAGCCTGTTGCTGCTGATGGTGAGGTTCCCACTGGCGATTGTGACCTGGTCGTCGGAAAGGTCTCCGTGGAGGTGCAGGTGGATTTGATTTTGGTTGACGGTGCTGTAGAGTTGCGGGTACAGGACCATCGGGGTCGGGCTGATGTAATTCTGGCTCGGGTTATTGTAGTAACCTTGGTGGTAGTTCGGGTTGTAGTTGTGCGAGGGCACTGGCACGGGGGTGGTTGGGCCTGGGGTCCAGGACCCGTAGTGGTAGGCCGGGCTTCCGTTTCCAGGCCCGGAGAATATTTCTGAGTCCTGCTTCGAGGGCACTAAGGGCAGCGAGGAATTACTGTGCGTCGGGTACATTGTTACGCAGTTTGGTGTGTAGGTGTCTTGCTGATCTGGTGACAGCACTGTGAACATAGATTATTTTTCTTAATTTAAGAAATTTATTTTAAATAAATAACTTTTGATTGGAAAATTTAGTTTCATATTAAGCTAAAAGGCACAATAGGCAATTTATTATAATAAAATTTAAATTCTCTATCTATAGATACATAATTAAGAAATGACCTTGTATCTTGAGAACTATTGACATTTTTAAAGATATAAGCTCATCCTAAGGTTACACTCATCAAGACCTTTCATTTGAGTACCCACATCAATTTTTCATATATTTTATATATTTTTATATATATATATATATATATATATATATATATTTGTACATATGTAAAATATATGAAAAATTGATGTGGGTACTCAAATGAAAGGTCTCAATGAGTGTAACATCGAAATGAGCTTATATCTTTGAAAACATCAATATTTAAGAAAGTACAGTGCAATTTAACAATATATAAGATACATAATTAAGAAATGACCTTGTATTTTAAGAACTATTGACATTTTTGAAGATATAAGCTCATCTTGATGTTACACTCATCGAAACCTTTTATTTAAGTATCCACATCAATTTTTCATATATTTATAAATATTATATATATGAATATATGAAAAATATATCAAAAATGCATGTGGGTACTCAAATGAAAGCTCTTGATGAGTGTAACATCAGGATGAGCTCATATCTTTAAAAACGTCAATATTTAAGAAAGTACAGTGCAATTTAACAATATATAAGATACATAATTAAGAAATGACCTTGTATCTTAAGAACTATTGACATTTTTGAAGATATAAGCTCATTTTGATGTTACACTCATCGAAACCTTTTATTTGAGTATCCACATCAATTTTTCATATATTTTAAATATTTATATATTAATATATATGAATATATGAAAAATATATCAAAAATGCATGTGGGTACTCAAATGAAAGGTCTCGATGAGTGTAACGTCGAAATGAGTTTATATCTTAAAAAATGTCAATAATTAAGAAGTGACCTTGTATCTTGAGAACTATTGATATTTTTAAAGATATAAGCTCATCTTAATATAACTCTCATCAAGACCTTTCATTTGAGTACTCACATCAATTTTTCATATATTTTATATATTTATATACATGAATATATGAAAAATATATCAAAAATACATGTGGGTACTCAAATGAAAGGTCTCGATGAGTGTAACATCAGGATGAGCTTATATCTTGATGAATGTCAATAATTAAAGAATGACCTTGTATCTTGTGAACTATTGACATTTTTAAAGATATAAGCCCACTTCGACATTAGACTCATTGAGAGCTTTCATTTGAGTACCCACATCAATTTTTTATATATTTTAAATATTTATATATTAATATATATGAATATATGAAAAATATATCAAAAATGCATGTGGGTAGTCAAATGAAAGCTCTTGATGAGTGTAACATCGGGATGAGCTTATATCTTTAAAAATGTCAATTGTTAAAAAAAGACAGTGCAATTTAACAAAAATCATTATTTAATAAAACAAAATTTTATTTATTTATAATTTATAAATCATAGCTGTCACATAGTGACTGCAAGGTTGCTAGTTTTTCTTAATTTAAGAAACTTTTGAATAAAAATTTATTTTAATCAAGATATTTTTAAAAATTTTCTGTAGGTAAGAATATTATTTATTTTTTGTTGAGTTGAAAAAAAAAAAAAATAAATAAAATACCTGCTGTTAAAGGAACGGGTTCAGTCGTAGGGTGATGAGACAGCGATTCTCCAGGGTAAGAAAACGCCCCAGGAATTGGAGAGTAAGATCCAGCGTCACTGCCTGTTGGAGCTGGATACGTTGGGGCCGTCGGATAAGTCCATTCTGTTGCATTTGCATCTGAAAAATATAATTTATTTATACAGGTTATTTTTTTACTTTAAAAAATCAAAATAAAAAATTTACAAAAGTCAAATTTTACAAAATTTCAATTTTTTTTTACAATTTTTTATTTTTAATAAATTTCAATCAATTAATTTGCATTAATTATTCAGCAATAAAATCTTGTCAAAGTTTATGAGTAAAAAAAAACATTTAATAAGACCTAATACACTTGACTCACAGCCGAAATACGTGCCCACATGTAGAGAAAGGTAAAGAATTTCATAGAAGTACAATCATTCGCCCTTGGCAAGTCCGACTGGTACATTAAAATATATTTAAGCAGACAAGGGACTACTGTCATCTTCCTAGGAACTATTTCAATAAATTATCCAATAAAATTGTGTAATGCTTTTACTGCTTTAGACTTAGACTTAGACTTAGTATTAGTATTAGTTAATAATGTCTAGCGAGAAGCAATAAAGACAATCAGTGAATCAAGATTGACGAATGCTTTCTGGTTATTTATCAATTGCAATTTGCATTAACTTCTACTTGCATAACAATTCCGTTCTTGTCATAAGCTAATAAGAAAGTTTCTCACGTTTCGGGTTGTTTAAAAAATCAACGCGGAAAAAAGTTTTATTATGACGCATCGACGTTCCTTTGTATGCTGGGTGTTGTTTATTACGTGGTCTGTGTCACTCGGTATTAAATTTTCCCACTTGATTACTGATTTTGTCCCCAGGCCGACGCATTACGCATTACTCTATTATTATATCACCCGTTCCTAAAATTTTACTTCCGGTTAAGCTATTTATCGAATTCTTTGAAAAATTAATTAGTTTATCTTTGGAAATAATTTTAATCATAATGATAACTATAATAATTACAAATTAATTTTGATTTTTATTATTATTACTAGCTGACCCGGTGAACTTCGTATCACCTACAATATATTTTGTTACACCTTTCGATCAGCGATTATCAATCTTTAAACTCTAATCTACTCCGATAAAAAATAAATACTGGCTGAATGTACAGTTAGAATTTTGTCAAGTTATTAAATAAAACTCGCTTCTAATTATTGCCTGAAAATCAAGATCCCAAAAAATCAACACTGAATTAATTAAATTTTTTTTGTGCATATATCCAGAAGATAGATGATTAACAATTTTAGATCTGTTGATTTTCTTTGCTGAACTTACGGGTTTTCCTAAAATTTTATTCTTTTGAAAACATCTCTGAACTATAGCGAACATAACAAAAAGAAAATTTTTGAAATCAGTACAGTCGTTTTTGAGTTTTAGCGAGGCTAACGCACAGCTATTCATTTATATATATATATATATATATATATAGATATATATATATATATATATATATATATATATATAGATATATATATCTATATATATATATATATATATCTATATATAGATATATATATATATATATATATATAGATAGCATATATATATATATATATATATATATATATATATAGAGCTATATAGCATATATATATATATATATATATATATATATATATATATATATATATATATATATATATATATATATAGATATATATAGATATCTATAGATATATATAGATATATATAGATATATATATATATATATATATATATATATATATATATATATATATAGATTTGCTATATATATATATATTTGCGATATATATATATATATATATATATATATATATATATATATATATATATATATATATATATAGATAGATAGATAAATATAAACAATATGAAAATAAACACGAATAAAACAAAAGTAATGACAAACATTCTTCTTGAGTTTCTTCTTGAGATTTGTGATTATGTCCTACTTACTGAATATAGGTAAGTAGTATAACTCTGCAGTATACTTGTACGTATTTTCCTACATATTGAACAATTTTGGTACACTCTTGCAACCTTATGGTTGAGGCTCAAGCGTAACAATAGCGATTCTGATACAAAATTAACAATTTTTTATTTTTTTAGCTGAACTTTCGGGTTTTCCAAAAAAATTTTTTTAAATCATCCCTAAACTATAGCGAACGAAACAAAAAAAATTTTTTTAATCGGTCCACCCGTTTTTGAGTTTTAGCGAGACTAACGCACAGCAATTTATTTTTATATTTTTTTATTATTTGATGATGATTAATGATAATGATTTTTTTAGCTGAACTGTCGAGTTTTCAAAAAAAAAATTCTACTGAATCATCTCTGAACTGTAGCGAACAAAACAAAAAAACAATTTTGAAAATCGGTCTAGCCGTTTTTGAGTTTTAGCGAGACTAACGCACAACAATTTATTTTTATATATATAGATTATTATTATTATTATTATTATTATTATTATTATTATTATTATTATTATTATTATTATTATTATTATTATTATTATTATTATTATTATTATTCCAACAGTCAAATTTTTAATAATAATAATAATAATAATAATAATAATAATAATAATAATAATTAAAAAACACAAATAAAGGATTTAGCATGCTGACAACACGATCTTGATAAACTTAGGTGTTAATTAATAACGAACATAAACAAAATTTTTTCTTAAAACGATAATAATAAATATGTTAGTTAATAACAAACGTTATAGGAATTTTTTGTTAAAACTATTAAAAAAACATTTGACCCGGATACAAGTTAGTACGGCTGAAAAGTTACTAGGAGAGAAAAATCCATTTTCTTATTGATTAAAAAAAATTTTCTTTACAAATTAGTAAAATATAAACTTTTAATAATAAATTAGGACTAAATTAGAATGAATTAGAGAAATTTTTCAAATTTTTGTCATTTTCCCATTTCATTGGAGAATTTAAAAAAAATTCCTGCCATGAATGCTATCTATAGATAGCGTTGAGCCGGAAATCAGGGGGATCAAAAACAATAGACACATAAACCTCAGGTCAACGGTTAATTAAGAGCAGAGGTAGAACGTAGGCTTAGTAGAAGCAGGAGAGAGCGAGACAGATTCGGAAAAGGTAAGAACTATCGAAAACCGCCTGTGGTTTCACACCCGCAGAGTAGTAAACAGCATCAGGATCAGTTCGTTGCTTGAGACTCGTGCCGAGTCTACTCATTTGCCGTTGGGCATGGTCTAGAGCCCCGAGTAATCAAAACAAACAAGCTACCGATGTACGAAATCCACAAACCCAGCTTTTACTTTCGCTCTTCGAAATATCTAATTCAATACATCGGCCCAGGTGGATGAATTTCGGTCTATTCTTCGTTAATACTACCTGGCAATTTAATTTGCATAGGAATTTTCGGCAAGCTTCAGATTATTGTAATTTTGCTACTGAATATACACGCGAATTATTTTTTTTTATCAACTAACTGTCAATAGAAGAAAGGAGTAGACTGGTGGAAGAAAAGAATCAACAGATGGCTTGTACAATAGCTTTGTCTTTAAATTGTCGGCTGTAAGACCCGCTAAAGCAATTTTGAGATTTACAGATGGTGAAATCCCCGAAATTGATAGCTGTCGGCTGATAGTCTCTTAAAAAGACCGAAATTTTGAGTCTAATGTCAATTTTTTTGAGTAATTATATCAAAAATTATGAAATTTGTTAATTTCGTTGGGCGCCATTTTTGGTTTTTTGATTATAACGCCCAAAAGGTTGGCTTTAGAGAAAAAGTCAAAGAGCGCTTTTGTAGAGCGTGAAATTCTGAAGAAAAAAGGTCTTATAGATCTTTTTTTAGGATCTATAGATCGCAAGTTATGAGAGATTTTGCATTAGTCATAGAAACTTGCCCTAAAGTGGGCGCTGATTGGTTTTTTGGCTGTAACTTTGAAACGGCTGGGGTAAAAATAAATTTTTGGTATTGAAATTGTAGAAGGGGAAATTTGGAAGAAGATGAGCTAAATTGGAAATGATTTGAGTGGATATAACGGAAGTTATGGAGTTTTAAGTTTTGAAACAGAAAAAGTTAGAAGTTTTTAGTGCGCAAAAATGGGAATTTTGGATAAAATAATGTTTTGATGATGAAGGTGAATGTCTTTGTCTTTAAATTGAGGGCTATAGTACCCACTAAAGAAATTTTGAGATTTATAGATGGCAAAATCCCCGAAATTGAGCATCATTTTGATAGCTGTCGGCTGACAAGTAAGCTATTGCGAAAAAAAGAGCAAATTACATAAAAAATTACAAAATTTGTAAATATCGTTGGGCGCAATTTTCGGTTTTTTGATGAGAACTTCCAATAGCTTGGTTTTAGAGAAAAAGTAAAAAAGCGCTTTTGTAGAGCGTGAAATTCTGAAGAAAATAGTCCTATAGATCTTTTTTTAGGATCTATAGATCGCAAGTTATGAGAGTTCTTGCATTAATCATAGAAACTTGCCCTAAAGTGGGCGCTGATTTGTTTTTCGGCTGTAACTTTGAAACGGCTGGGGTAAAAATAAATTGTTGGTATTGAAATTGTAGAAGGGGAAATTTTAAAGAAGATGAGTTAAATTGGAAGTGATTTGAGTGTACATAACCGAAGTTACGAAGTTTTTAGTTTTGAAACAGAAAAAGTTAGAAATGGAAAAAATTACCAGCAATATTTTTTCAAATTTGTAAGTAAAATTTAGCGGACTTGTAAAATAAAAATTTAACGCAGCTTAGAATTTTTATTTTGTCACATAAACTCTTCAAGCTTGTATAACTCCTAATCTATTATTTCTAACATTACCGCACAGTAAAAAATTTTGCGTCAATGCGTCAAAAAATTTTGTGTTAAAAATTTTTATGTTAAATATTTAACCCTTTTTGTGTTAATTTAACACTTTTATATGTTAATTTAACACAATAAATGTTAAATTTACACCAAAAAGTGTTAAATATTTAACACAAAATTTTTTGACGCAATGACGCAAAATTTTTTACTGTGCGCTTTAGTAAAATTTGGAAAATTCCATCTCTTCATCACGACAGAATTTGAAAATTTCCTTACTGGGCCAAAATTTGCATAACTTCGAATCTATCGGTCCAAAAAAATCAAACAAAGCACCATATTGTTCAGAATTTTCACAGCTACAAATATTGTATCATAATTTTTTCATATTTATAATAATTCTCGAGATATTTAAATTTTAAAATTAATAATGATCAAAATTTTGTTTTTCCAAAATTTTGATCATTATAACTCTTCAAACTCGTATAACTCCCGACCAATCACTCCAAATGTTACCGCTTCAAGCTTATTCTCCTGAGAATTTAACAAGCTTTAAATATAATCTCTAACTTTTCCTCTATCTATGATATTTTCCGAGAAACAAGCAAAAGTAAAATTTGGAAAATTGCAACTTTCCATTCCAACAAAATTTTCAAAAATTCCGCTTCGGGCCCAAATTTGCATAACTCCGGATCTAATAATCCAAAAAAATCGCGCAAGGCGCGATTTTTTTCAGAATTTTCACAGCTACAAATTAGCACTCTAACTTTTTCTCTAAAACCAACCGTTTAGGCGCTATCGTCAAAAAATCAATAATGGCGCCCAACGACACTTAAAAATTCTGTAATTTTTTATGTAATTACCTCTTTTTTCTGCAATATAACTAAAACAAAAATTATATTTCGCAATTGAAACAGCTGATAATTATCCCGTGGATTGAGAAATGACGTTAAGAAGGATTAAAATATCGGAAAGCGATATTACTCGGGTATAATAAACATAAACATAACAAATAATAAAGAAACTTAAAATAGTGGGGCTTCAGGGTTCCCACCGAGATAGATGCTTGCTCGGTCGTGTAACGTAAGTCGATATTACGTCGTATCGATATACTTGTTTGATATCCATATAGTTGTGTATTAAATACACGTCGTTGCACGTTATACGTATATTGAGCACAGTTATACTGCATATTATATTCTCATTATTATTATTATAATATAACATCGGTTTATTTTATTTATCGACTATTTTTTGTGACAAGAAAGGGACCAAGAAGTCTTACGCATACGAGAACTCGCGGCCCAGGAAACTCGCGCTCCTTCGTATCACTTACCATCAACGATTTATTTTTTATATTATGTATCCCAAGGATTGGATTTCTTCCCTCTCGAGGACAGATTTTACACTCTCCTTCATCATCAAAACATTATTTTTTTCAAAATTACCATTTATTAAGCACTATAGGGGCATTTCATGCAAAATGGGAAAATGACTAAAATTAAAAAATTTCTCTAATTCATTCTAATTTAGTTCTAATTTATTATTAAAAGTTTATATTTTACTAATTTGTAAAGAAAATTTTTTTTAATCAATAAGAAAATGGATTTTTCTCTCCTAGTAACTTTTCAGCCGTACTAACTTATATCCGGGTCAAATGTTGTTTTAATAGTTTTAACAACAAATTCATTTAATGTTTGTTATTAACTAACATATTTATTATTATAGTTTTAAGAACAAATTTTGTTCTTTATTAGGTGACTGAATGGTAGTTACGGACAATGTCTCGGATAGCTTAACTGGGAGAGCCTTTGGCGCGTAACCAAACGATCCGGGTTCGAGTCCCGGTCTGGGCTGTCTGAATTATTTTTTCGGTTACCGAAAAAAAAAATTCCTACTGAGTAAGGTCCCTCCTCTTCCCTTTATCCTTTATTTCCCCAGTTCCCAAATTTGTCTTTAATGACAAATTTAGCTATAAATTATGGCTGTTATTAATTAACCCCTAAGTTTATCAAGATCGTGTTGTCAGCATGTTAAATCCTTTATTTGTGTTTTTTTAATTATCCTAAATAATTTATAGTTAAATATATAAACAATAATGTTTCTAGGGTTGAAATAATATAAAAGTCTTTTTAATAAACAACTTGATGTAGACATTTTGTACTTGTCCCACCAGTCACAATAAAAACAAATTTTTAACTTCCCGCTAAGAAAATTGAAAATTTTCAAAAATCGGGAAGTTATTGGTTTTACCCCGTTTTTCGAAAATCGAGTTTTCATCAGATCTCGACGTTTTGAGGTCCTAGGAAGCTTTCCTGACTATTCCCGCGAGGGTGTCACTATGTCTGTATGTATGTGTGTGTGTATGTGTGTGTGTGTGTAAGTATGTAAACCTCTTATAACTTTTGAACGCTTGAACCGATTTCATCGCGGTTGGTGCCATTCGAAAGGGCTTCACCAAACTTAGATTTCCTGTTAATTTGAACCGATTCGGACTGATAGATTTTGAGAAATTTGGAGAAATCTAAAAAAAAGTAGGAAAAAAATTTTTTTCTGAAGTGGTTTTTTTGGGATAACTTTTAAACGGCTCAACCGATCGATTCCAAAAACTAATCAGCTCTCAACCTTGAAAAACCACGTCGATCGCCGCCAATCCGGTCAAAATCGGTTGATTCGTTCGAGAGATATCGTGAACGAAAGAAAACAGAAAAAAGTGTTTTTTCAGAGTTACTCCGAAATTTCTAGTTTGACCAATTGAAACTCAGAAATTATTTATAAGGCTTAAAAAACTACGTAGAATGCCGCCAACCGCGTAAAAATCGGTTCATTCATTCAAAAGTTATTGCGGTATGAACATTCAAAAAATAGTGTTCCATGAAACTTCTATCAGACTTTTGAGCTCAAAGAGCTCAAAAGCATAGAAAAGGTATCTTTTTGAGCTCGGAGAGCTTAAAACAACACACAGATTGTACTTTTGAGCTCGAAGAGCTCAAAAAAGCGGCCAGGTATTAACGGAATTAGCGGGAAGTTGCAGGGATGGCCTTTAGGGTCAACCGTTTTCCTAATTATTTTAATTGTTTCTACGTTTGTAATCAGTCTAATTATTCATAATATTCAATGTTTGTAGGATTGATTTTGTATTTTTAAGGGAAGTATTTTTTAAAAGTTTAGTGGTCGAACTGAAATTCGATTTTAAGTATAGTTTTGGTAAGAGAGAAGGATTTTTCTTAGTCCCACTAGTCACATTCAGTCAAATGATAATTACGAGAAACTTAAAAAGTAATGGAGGTTTTTGACAAAGGGATGTTGTTAATTAGTTATTCTTCTATATTATAAGATAAATTTTACTATAGTATAAGTTTCAGTCACATAATTATATATAATTGATGGAATTTCGGAGTCAAATGTCCCACCAGTCACTATAGAATGCCCCTACAAACTTAAAAAAGTATTAATGTTAATTTTTTTTATGAATTAACAGTAAACTTTCATTCATTTTTCCGAAAAAAAAAAAAACTAATCAAAACTGGCGATAATTATCATACCCAGACTATATTTACGGTTCTTTGTGCCCCGAATTACGGGTGCGTGTGTGGATCCATTGTTACACCTTCAAGTGTGCTAAACAGATTTCCGTCCCTAAAAATATAATACTCGAGCGCGATCACGCGCAGATACATCCCAGGACTATAGATCAAGACAGACACACATACGCACGCAGCTCTGCTCACTTCTATCTGAATTTGTTTTTTTTTATTTTTGGCGATGAATATCCATTCATCGCCAACAAGTGTCCGGTTCTTTTGGATCTGATGCACAAAGATCGGTGAAAATAACCAGCCAGAGTAACACTAACTCCAAAAAGTCAAGTTATCTAAAGATGAAAATAAAAATATCATTTATTGTTAAGACACGAAGCCGGATGTGTCCAGGCGTGAGAATTTTTTTATTAAATAAAATCCATTAGCCAATTTTGCGACTTTTTGAGTTCTGCTTTTGTTCGAAGATCAATTCAATTTTATTATTGCTCTTCTTATACTTCGGCTCTTACTTGAAATTGTCACTGCAAAGCTATTTTTGGCGAAAAAAAGAAAAAAATTACAATTGTTTTGAAATTTTTACTAAATAGTCCGGTTAATTTTTTAAAAGTTTAAAAACATTTTATTTTACTGTAATTTTTAATATTAAATTAAAAATAATTATTCATATTAATTTTTCACGTTTATTATTTTTAATCTTAATAGTACTGATATTTTGACATTGTCGTGAATAATTATTAAGAAATTTAGGATTTAAATGTCCCACTGTCATTTTCACGGTGATTTTTAAAGAAAATTTACTTCTGTGTATAAATTTTAATGGTTTTATACTATCAAAAAATTAGATTTTAATAAGATTGAATGTTTAATTAATTTTGTTTGATTTAATTTATTTTTTTCGGTTATTTCACTTGAAAATATACATGGAATAATAGCTAATAGTAAAAAAAAATTCCGAATGTCATTAAAGTACATTTTTACAAATAATATTTAACTACTTGGATAAAATTAAATTATAATGATAATTGTATAAAAGTGTTGTTAGAATAAACTGTAATTGAGCAACAACTGATCACCGAAATGTGTAATTTTTTATACAGCTAAGACTGAGAGCGATTGCAGCGCCGCCTCAAAGGAAGGTGGATAATACCAACAATTGGAGAAATTTTTCCTAAAAAGCCGGTTAATTTTTTAGTAGTTTAACATTTTATTTTTCTGTAATTTTTATTATTAAATGAAAAATAATCATTCATCTTAATTTTTCACCGTTATTTTTAACCTTAATACTACCCTAAAAATCAATAGTACTGATATTTTTACACTGTCGTGAATAATTATTAAGAAATTTAGGATTTAAATGTCCCACTGTCATTTTCACGGTGATTTTTAAAGAAAATTTACTTCTGTGTATAAATTTTAATGGTTTTATATTATCAAAAAACTAGATTTTAATAAGATTGAATATTTGATTTTTAATATTAAATCAACACGGAAAAAAGTAGACTGTAATAAATAACAGTCATTTTATAATAAGTAATGATCAACTGCTAAAAATTTTACTATTCACTTTATAATATTTACCATTTAAACGTTACAATTTACTCTTTATATGGAAGAAAATACTATTTCAAACAGTAATATTCGCTATGTAAATGTCTAAAATGTTTAAGTATAATAATTAACAATTCAGACTTTGATATTTATCATTTCGTAGCTAAAAAATAATCTTATGATATGTAAAAAGTATAAAATAAAGTTAGTAAATTTCTAATACAAGCAACGTCAATATTTACAAAGTAAAATGGTGAATTTTAAATGCACCGGTAAAAATCAAACTGTAATTATTGACTTGCTTGGACTGGTAAAATGTATATTTTAAAAGTATAATTTTTACTGTTTCAAATGTTAAATTCTTCCAGAGTGAGACCTCCTTCTCTTTCATCTGAGTTCCTCTTCTCCTCATAATATCGACTATATATTGAAATGGCAATTTTTACTGTTTGAAACTGTAATTTTTTAAGATGAAAGAGTCGTTATTTACTATAGTGACAGCTACTAATTACTTATTTTAAATATTAAATTACAAATTGTGGCTTTTATACTTTCTACATTAAGTTCTGTAATATTTATATTTTTGCCACACCCGATGTCCGCTTTACTGTTTGAAACTATAAAAATTAACCGGAATCCGAGTGAATATTACAGTTTACTTTTTTCCGTGTACATGGAAAAAAGTAAACTGTAAATAATACCAGTCGATTCATAATAAGTAATGATCAATTGTTAAAAATTACCATTTCAAACAGTAAAATCGTGATTTTAATATTCTCTTTATAATATTTACCATTTAAACGTTACAATATACCCTTTACATGGAAGAAAATACTATTCCAAACAGTAATATTTGCTATGTAAATGTCTAAAATGTTTAAGTATAATAATTAACAATTCAGACTTTGATATTTATCATTTCATATCTAAAAATGATCTTATGATATGTAAAAAGTATAGAATAAAGTTAGCAAATTTCTAATACAAGCAACGTCAATATTTACAAAGTAAAATGGTAAATTTTAAACACAACGCTAAAAATCAAACTGTAATTATTGACTTGCTTGGACTGGTAAAATGTATATTTTAAAAGTATAATTTTTACTGTTTCAAATGTTAAATTCTCCCAGAGTGAGACCTCCTTCTCTTTCATCTGAGTTCCTCTTCTCCTCATAATATCGACTATATATTGAAATGGCAATTTTTACTGTTTGAAACTGTAATTTTTTAAGATGAAAGAGTCGTTATTTACTATAGTGACAGCTACTAATCACTTATTTTGGATATTAAATTATAAATTGTGGCTTTTATACTTTCTACATTAAGTTCTGTAATATTTATATTTTTGCCACACCCGATGTCCGCTTTACTGTTTGAAACTATAAAAATTAACCGGAATCCGAGTGAATATTACAGTTTACTTTTTTCCGTGTACATGGAAAAAAGTAAACTGTAAATAATACCAGTCGATTCATAATAAGTAATGATCAATTGTTAAAAATTACTATTTCAAACAGTAAAATCGTGATTTTACTATTCACTTTATAATATTTACCATTTAAACGTTACAATATACCCTTTACATGGAAGAAAATACTATTCCAAACAGTAATATTCGCTATGTAAATGTCTAAAATGTTTAAGTATAATAATTAACAATTCAGACTTTGATATTTATCATTTCATATCTAAAAATGATCTTATGATATGTAAAAAGTATAGAATAAAGTTAGTAAATTTCTAACACAAGCAACGTCAATATTTACAAAGTAAAATGGTAAATTTTAAACGCAACGGTAAAAATAAAACTGTAATTATTGACTTGCTTGGACTGGTAAAATGTATATTTTAAAAGTATAATTTTTACTGTTTCAAATGTTAAATTCTCCCAGAGTGAGACCTCCTTCTCTTTCATCTGAGTTCCTCTTCTCCTCATAATGTGAACTATATATTTAAATGGAAATTTTTACTGTTTAAAACTGTAATTTTTTAAGATTAAAGAGTCGTTATTTACTATAGTGACAGCTACTAATTACTTATTTTGGATATTAAATAAGAAATCGTGGCTTTTATACTTTGTCCATTAAGTTCTGTAATATTTATATTTTTGCCACCCCGATGTCCGCTTTACTGTTTGAAACTATAAAAATTAACCGGAATCCGAGTGAATATTACAGTTTAATTTTTTCCGTGAATAATTATTCACCTTAATTTTTCTTTATTATTTTTAACCTCAACTTAAAAATCAAAACTTTCATTTTAAATTCCCAAAAAATGTCCCAATTTCAAAGTTAGTAAATAAAAATCTTCACCTATCAGCCGGGCAGTTTTCAAGAATTGTTAGCCGGGCAATTTTAGATGAATGAAACCGAGTCTGAACATGAATGGGGGCATCAGGATCCGTAGCGTGTCCGGAAACCTCCGTCTATCGTCCAGCATCTTTTATATTTTCTTGTTCTTGGTTTATTATTTTATTTTGACTCTTCTTTCTTTTCTCCTCTCAACTCCATTCTCCATTCCCTATCACTCCTTTTTTATCGGGAGTAATTGCGGGGCTACCAAAACACCGAAAACATAACCCATAACACTAGCTTGGATCCTTGGAGCACTTTATCCATTATCCTCCATTGATTCGTGCCACCAATTTAAATGTGACGAAAGACTTGATCAATTTCCGTTACTTCTACAATTGTTTTATTCGATTTATTTAAAGCGACATTTTTTTTCCAGGAACTTGTGGAAAAAAACTGCAAAAAACCGGAAATGTTGATTATCATTCTCGATTGTTGATAATACGGTGTGACCATTTACGATTATAGTTGTCTTTTGCGACGGTTCCAAGAGACGTTTAGGTGACTACTCACTTCTGGCTGCTTCGAAAACGACAAAATAAATAATTAAATAAGAATAAGGACCGGCAAGGGGTCAGCCGAGCCAAAGATACCTTCTCGGATCCTCTGCCCTCTCATTAACTTATATTGTAACAACTGTCTTTTGGGAACACATCCGAAAATCTCAGCTAAGAACCGGTATTCTTTTTTTGGAACCCCCAAATTGGCTTTGTTTAGATTCTGGCATACCATTATTATCAGGGCTTCGTCTAAGCTGCTAGTTCACGGTCTATTGATTTTATTTTTTTGGTTTTCAAGGTTAAAAAAAATATTTGGGTCAAAAATAAGAATTTTTTAAAAGTTAAAATTTGAAAATCTTCAATTTTTTGATATTTTAATTTTATTTTGCAAATATCTCAGCTTCTATTGGTTCAAATTAATTCAACAAATTTTTATTTGCAAGCTTATTAAATTTCCTACAAACTTTATTTGAAACATTGTTTAATATTCTTATTATTTCATAAATTACAAAATTTTTAATTTAAAAAACTTCAAATTTTTAATAATTGAATTTTTGATCCGACTTTTTGGTCTTATTTTGCAAATATCTCAGCTTTTATCCGTCCAAATTGGTTTTACTAAATTTCATTAGAAAGCTTATTAAATTTCCTACAAATTTTGTTGAGAACATTTCCCAATATTATTAATATTTCAAAAATTACAAAATTTTTAATTAAAAAAAAATCCAATTTATCGATTTTTTAATTCTTGATACGACTTTTTGGTCTTATTCCTTAAATATCTTAACTTCTGTTGGTTCAAATTGATTCAAAAAAATCTCATTTGAAAGCTTACTAAATTTCCGACAAATTTTGTTCAAAAATTTTTCAATATTGTCATTATTTAAAAAATGACAAAATTTTTAATTAAAAAAACTCCAATTTTTCGATTTTTGAATTTTTGAACCGGCTTTTTGGTCTTATTTTGCAAATATCTCAGTTTCTATCCGTCAAAATTGATTATAATAAATTTCATTAGAAATTTTATTAAATTTCCTACAAATTTTGTTAGAAACATTTCCAATCTTATTATTATTTCAAAAATTACAAAATTTTTAATAAAAAACTCCAAATTTTCAACAACTGAATTTTTGAACCGACTTTCTGGTATTATTTATTAAATATCTTAGCTTCTATTGTTTCAAATTAATTAAAAAAAATATTATTTAAAAGCTTATTAAATTTCCTACAAACTTTGTTCAAAACTTACCCAATATTATTATTATTTCCAAAATTACAAAATGTTGAATTAAAAAGACACCAAATTTTCAAGTTTTGAATTTTTGATCCGACTTTTTGGTCTTATTTTGAAAATATCTCGGCTTCTATCCGCCCAAATTGATTGTCATAAATTTTATTCGGAAGCTTATTAAATTTCCTACAAATTTCGTTTAAAACATTTTTAAATATTATCATTAATCATTATTTAAAAATTTACAAAATGTTGAATTTAAAAAATTCCAATTTTTTAGTTTTTGAATTTTTTATCCGACTTTTCGATCTTATTTTGCAAATATCTCAGCTTCTATTGGTTCAAATTGATTGTAATGCATCGCATTTAAAAGCTTATTAAATTTCCTACAATCTTTGTCTTAAAAATTCCTCAATAAAGTTATTTATTCAAAAGTTACCAGTTGTTAAACCTTAAAACTCAAAAAAATAGATTTTTGAATCACTAACTCCACTTTCAAATCTTATTTTTCAAATTTCTCTGCTTTTATCCAACCAAATTAATCAAAGTAGGACCCGTTTGAAAACTCATTAAATTTCCTACAATTATATTCCAAAATTTTTATAATAAAATAATATTTATAAAAATTCCAAGCTTTTTTTCAAAACCCAAAAATGATAGATTTGCTTTTTTGGAAAAATTTTCTAATTTTATATTGCAAAGAACTCAGCTTTTATCCGTCCAAATTAATTGTAATAAATTTCATTTGAAAGCTTATTAAATTTTCTACAAATTAGTCAAAAATTTTTCTCAATAAAATTATTTATTTAAAAGTTATCAATTGTTAAACTTGAAAACTAAAAAATTATAGTTATTATAAAAACCGTCAAATTAATAATAATAATAATAATAATAATAATAATAATAATAATAATAATAATAATAATAATAATAATAATAATAATAATAATAATTTTAAGTTAATTTCTGATTTATTATTATTGTTATTATTATTATAAAAACTGTCAAATTTTTCTTATTAATAAAAATAAAAATAATAATAATTTTAAGTTAATTTTTGATTTATTATTATTGTTATTATTATAAAAACTGTCAAATTTTTCTTATAAATAACAATAATAATAAAAATGATAATAATAATAATAATAAAAAATCTTAGAGGTTGTAAGTTGTAACGTTTTTAGCGGAAACAACGGAAGTTGATGAGTTCGTAAGGTCCAAGTGAATTATTAGTAGTATATATATGATAGAGTAAGTAAAGGGTGTTGGTATGTGTGATGTACATAAAGAAGCTGGTAGTAAGCATATAGATATAGATGTACATATACTTTGGGTGAGTAATATCTCCCTTTACAACCTCTGGACTTTACACTACCTCTGGACTCTCGACGAGGGACTTTGATGTAAGTTATTTAATCCTTAATAATTCCCGGTGCTTTTGTTTTGGTAACACGAAAAAATCCGTGTACTGGTAACTGGTAACTGGTTGCCCGGCGTCTTATTCCAAGCCGGTGGATTATAAGGAGATCTCGCCACGGGAAGTGGATAAGACAGAGACGGACAAAGTGATGATGAAAAAAAAATATAAAAATAAATAGGGTTGAAGATGTTACGTGATCCACGCTCGAGAGCTCATGGATTTAACTCATATTTTCTTTCTCTTGCCACCTTCTTTACTCCTTTTTTTTCGCCCAACAAAGTCTTTATTATTTTTATATTTTTTCAGACGAAATTATTGTTTATTGTCCGGCTTATTTTTACATACTCATTTTGTTTCTTCTTTCTTATTCTTTTTCGTACTTTTGTTTCAACTCGAGTTTATTTTATGTTTCTTCTTTGAGTTTTTGAATTTTCTTTTCATTTTTTTTTCTTTTTACTAATTCATCTTTTAAAAATTTTTTTTTTTTATAATAGTATCAAAAATTTATATTATCTTCATATATATATATATATATATATATATATATATATATATATATATATATATATATATATATATTATTAAGAAAATGAGCAAAATTTTGTGGCTAGAGTATTTATATGATAATATTGATTTTTAGGGTTAAAATTAGTATCATTGTAAAAGTCTTGACTTGAATTTGTCCCTTTTCATGGATTCATATCATTCTTATCAATACTCAATTTAAGATGATAAATATTTTGGCTGCATTTAAAAATGCTTTATCTCTAGATACATAATTAAGAAACGACCTTATATCTTATGAAATATTGACATTTTTAAAGATATAAGCTCACCCCGATGTTACACTCATCAATACCTTTCATTTGAGTACCCACATCAATTTTTCATATATTTATAAATTTTATATATATGTATAAATGAAAAATATATCAAAAATACATGTAGGTACTCAAATGAAAGCTTTTGATGAGTGTAACATCAGAATGAGCTTAGATTTTTAAAAACATCCATATTTTACAAATTACAGTGCAATTTAACAATGTATAAGATACATTATTAAGAAATAACCTTGTATCTTGTGAACTATTGACACTTTGAAAAATATAAGCTCATCCCGATATTACACTCATCAAGAGCTTTCATTTGAGTACCCACATCAATTTTTCATATATTTTATATATTTATATATATTATATATAGATGTATATGAAAAATATATCAAAAATGCATGTGGGTACTCAAATGAATGCTCTTGATGAGTGTAACATCGGGATGAGCTTATATCTCTAAAATATCAATATTTAAGAAAATACAGTGCAATTTAACAATATATAAGATACATAATTGAGAAATGACCTTGTATCTTGTGGACTATTGACATTTTTAAAGATATAAGCTCACCCCAATGTTACTTTCGTGGAGACCTTTCATTTAAGTACCCACATCAATTTTTCATATAATTTATATATTTATATATATGTAAGTATGAAAAATATATAAAAATGCATGTGGGTACTCAAATGAAAGCTTTTGATAAGTGTAACATCGGGATGACTTTATATCCTTAAAAAAGTCAATATTTAAAAAAGTACAGTGCAATTTAACAATATATAAGATACATAATTAAGAAATGACCTAGTATCTTGTGAATTATTGACATTTTTAAAGATATAAGCTCATCCTGACATTACACTCATCAAGACCTATCATTTGAATACCCACATCAATTTTTCATATATTTATATATTTTATATATATCTATATATGAAAAATATATAAAAATGCACGTGGGTACTCAAAGAAAGCTCTTGATAAATCTAACATCGGGATGAGCTTATATCTCTAAAAATATCAATATTTAAGAAAGTACAGTGCAATTTATCAATATATAAGATACATAATTGAGAAATGACCTTGTATCTTGTGGACTATTGACATTTTTAAAGATATAAGCTCACCCCAATGTTACTTTCATCGAGACCTTTCATTTAAGTACCCACATCAATTTTCATATATTTTATATATTTATATATATATGTAAGTATGAAAAATATATAAAAATGCATGTGGGTACTCAAATGAAAGCTTTTGATAAGTGTAACATCGGGATGACTTTATATCCTTAAAAAAGTCAATATTTAAGAAAGTACAGTGCAATTTAACAATATATAAGATACATAATTAAGAAATGACCTAGTATCTTGTGAATTATTGACATTTTTAAAGATATAAGCTCATCCTGACATTACACTCATCAAGACCTATCATTTGAATACCCACATCAATTTTTCATATATTTATATATTTTATATATATCTATATATGAAAAATATATAAAAAATGCACGTGGGTACTCAAAGAAAGCTCTTGATAAATCTAACATCGGGATGAGCTTATATCTCTAAAATATCAATATTTAAGAAAGTACAGTGCAATTTATCAATATATAAGATACATAATTGAGAAATGACCTTGTATCTTGTGGACTATTGACATTTTTAAAGATATAAGCTCACCCCAATGTTACTTTCATCGAGACCTTTCATTTAAGTACCCACATCAATTTTCATATATTTTATATATTTATATATATATGTAAGTATGAAAAATATATAAAAATGCATGTGGGTACTCAAATGAAAGCTTTTGATAAGTGTAACATCGGGATGACTTTATATCCTTAAAAAAGTCAATATTTAAGAAAGTACAGTGCAATTTAACAATATATAAGATACATAATTAAGAAATGACCTAGTATCTTGTGAATTATTGACATTTTTAAAGATATAAGCTCATCCTGACATTACACTCATCAAGACCTATCATTTGAATACCCACATCAATTTTTCATATATTTATATATTTTATATATATGTATATATGAAAAATATATAAAAAATGCACGGGGGTACTCAAATGAAAGCTCTTGATAAATCTAACATCGGGATGAGCTTATATCTCTAAAATATCAATATTTAAGAAAGTACAGTGCAATTTATCAATATATAAGATACATAATTGAGAAATGACCTTGTATCTTGTGGACTATTGACATTTTTAAAGATATAAGCCCACCCCAATGTTACTTTCCTCGAAACCTTTCATTTAAGTACCCACATCAATTTTTCATATATTTTATATATTTATATATATGTATATATGAAAAATATATCAAAAATGCATGTGGGTACTCAAATGAAAGCTCTTGATGAGTGTAACATCGGGATGAGCTTATATCTTTAAAAACGTCAATATTTAAGAGAGCACCGCGCAATTTAACAAAATTCATTATTTAATAAAGCAAAATTTTGTTATTGTTATTAATAAAAAAAATTTGACTGTTTCAATAATAATAATAAATCAAATTTAACTAAAAATCATTATTATTATTTAAAAAAAAATTTTATCTTCAGTTCAATTTATTAAAATAATTTCCAACTTATTAAACAGCTCCAAGAAATATATATTTACAGACAAGAATTTAAAGAATTTCCGGAAATTCTTTCTTTTACTTTTCCTACATTGAATAAATTTAAATTGTTTTTTTTTTTTTTTTTAAGTTAGAAAAAAATTTTCTTATTTTTCTTTAATAAGTATTTTAAAATTATCATAAACAATATAATAATTTCTGATTAAAATAAAATCAATTAAATTTTTATCTTCTACTTATATTATAATAATAACAATAAAAATTATCTTAGTAATGAAAAAATAAATAACAGCAAACAAAACAGTTAAAAGAATTCTTAAGAATTTGTCTTTTATAAAGACAAAATAATATTGTTAGAGATGATTTACAAAGTCACGATTTTAACGGAACTCCTATCCCAATCCCGAGAGTGTTTTTCCATCATCTTAGACATCAACATCAACATTTCTCGGGTTTACCGTTTACAGAGCGGCGGCTAAGCCACCCGACCTTCAATATTTGTCAAGATTATTTAGTCATCAGATAAAACGAGCTAAGCCCCCACTGTTAGTTCTTCAGTTATTTAGCTATTTAATTATATAATATTACTTAATTTTCGATCTCAATCTCAGTCGTGGTTCTGTAATTCACAATCTGGCCAGGAAGAGGGGAGCAGGATCGATTGAGAAGGAAGAGGGGAAGGGGAGGGGAAGAAACGATGAATGAAGATCTCTCGAAACTAGGCTTTGGACGAAAAAGTTGTTATAAAGGCTCAAACTCCGAAAGGGATAAAAAAAAAAATAAGAAATGGAGTAAAGACGGTTCTTGACCAATGGTCTGGAACTCGGCAGCCCGTGGGAATTTATATTACTCGGAAATTAAATTGATATTCTTTTTATTCCCTTTTTTTGGTAAATAACATTATATTTAATGACCTAGTTAATTTTATAGAGATTTAGAAGTACTTTTTTACTTTTGTTGGAGATCTAGCGAAGATAACTCATCTTTTTCTGGAGGAAAAAAAAATTATTGTCATAAAATTGTATAAATTTAGATTATTTTTATTAAAAATTAGAAAAATTTATTTTTTTTAAGGAAATTTTGACCAAAATCAAATTTTATTAAAAATTTATTTTTTTTTAAGGAAATTTTGACCAAAATCAAATTTTATTAAAAATTAGAAAAATTTATTTTTTTTAAATTAAGGAAATTTTGACCAAAATCAAATTTTATTAAAAATTAGAAAAATTTATTTTTTTTAAGGAAATTTTGACCAAATCAAATTTTATTAAAAATTAGAAAAACATTTTTTTTTCAGGAAATTTTGACCAAAATCAAATTTTATTAAAAATTTATTTTTTTTTAAGAAAATTTTGACCAAAATCAAATTTTATTAAAAATTTATTTTTTTTAAGGAAATTTTGACCAAAATCAAATTTTATTAAAAATTAGAAAAATTGATTTTTTTTAAGGAAATTTTGACCAAAATCAAATTTTATTAAAAATTTATTTTTTTTAAGGAAATTTTGACCAAAATCAAATTTTATTAAAAATTTATTTTTTTCGGCTTTTCTCGGCTTCGCCTCGGCCAACAATTACATGTGATCTGAGACTTTTCTTATTTTACTGGCCTAGGTATGTAATATACTATTTCTTAGTAGTTTTATGAACGTAGACTTGGCGCGATTTTTTTTTACAGTGAAACTGTTTTTGTTCAGATTTTAGTATTTTTTGTAATTATAATAAAAATTTACAATTGGTACCAACTTAAATCTCGCGTTGGCTGAATTTTTTATAGCAAACTATCCTCTTGAAGCTACAGTTTATGTAAAAACAATTCCAGCGCACCCTGGCGGATGTAGATGCAAGCTGTGAAATGTATTTTTTTAACTGTAGTTTCCCATCTATTGGAAGATTACCATGAATTCTCGAATTATTTAGTCTGTGGCATGTCACTTTTTACATAGAAAAAAAGTCAGGATCGAAATTTTTGAGCTTGCTATAGTTTGTGCTGAGAAAATTTAATAATTTCAAGTAGATTAATTGTTATAATTGAATATAATTAATTAATATCAGTAAAATAAAGCATGAATTACTGGTATAATATAAAATTTAGGAACAAGAAGTACCGTAGAATTAAATAAAATTTTGCAACCTCAAAATACCGTTCTGCTTACAGTAAACACAGTCGGTAGTCTCGCGCTCCATTTACAACGAATTTGAACGGAACTTGGCGCCAGATTCTACCGAATCTGTGGATCCACCTTCCTCTGAGGCGGCGCTGCAATCGCTCTCAGACTTAGCTGTATAAAAAATTACACATTTTGGTGATCAGTTGTTGCTCAATTACAGTTTATTCTAACAACACTTTTATACAATTATCATTATAATTTAATTTTATCCAATTAGTTAAATATTATTTGTAAAATTGTACTTTAATGACATTCGGAATTTTTTTTTACTATTAGCTATTATTTTATATAAGGTAAAAGCCCCAATTATTGACGGGGGTCTAAATATTGACACCCTAAATTATTTTTAAATATATTAAATTATCTGTAATAAGAATAACGATCAAATAAATTTTTATTAAATTCTAATTAATTAAAAAATTGAAAAAAATCACATTCAGTTCAAAATATTAAATATTAATTATTAAAAAAAAATAAAGTTACCACCAGTTCATCAAATCAGCTTACGAGCGTCTATTTTCTTAACAACTTTGGTTAGAAAAGCATTTTTTTAACTGCCGAGTTTAAATTAATTTTTTCATGTAATTATATGACCTATTTTTTTTAATTAACAATATATGAAATATTTATAAAATTAAATAATCGAAATTAATTGTATGCTTTACGATATTTAAATAATGGGGAGTCAATAACTAGTTCATAATTTTTATGGTGAATCCCATATTGACAGCCAGTCGACAGCGCTATGACGCCTTTTTTTTAAGTATAAAATACGTTATATGAGCGATTATATTCAAGGCTTTTAACTGTCAAATAACTCGGCGTGTTTTAGTGTTAAATAAGTTTTTAAATAAATTGTTATATTTTTCATAATAATTATTCATTCATAGAAATTATTATTAATTAACTTTAATAATATTGATTACTTTATATCAAGTTTTTGATAAATAACAATATACCAAATGATTCGACGCATGTGCAGTAGGGGCGTCAATAATTGGGGTTACGGTACGTCAATAATTAGATCAATCAGTTTTTTAACCCGTCAATAATTGGTGTATCCAGATCATATATTTAATTATTTAAAATTAATTAGTAAATATCACTGATTATCATTTTAAAAAAAGAAATTGATTAGTTAAAACATTACTGAAGACATTACCACAAACAAAATTCATCGATATTTATATTTGATTGCTTAAAAAAAATGAAATCATAACTTTGTCTCTTATAGCGTCAATAATTGGGGCTTTTACCTTATATTTTCGAGTAAAATAACCGAAAAAAATAAATTAAATCAAACAAAATTAATTAAACATTCAATCTTATTAAAATCTAGTTTTTCAGTAATATAAAACCTATAAAAATAATTTTTCTTTGATGTGACCAAATAAAAATTCTAAGCTGCATTAATTTTACTAAAAACTTTAAAAGTATTGCTGTTATTTATAAATGCCAGTTGCGACGGATCAATTAGCTAAGATTAAGATCTCCGTCGGCAAAATTATTAATCACTTAAATTCTCTTCTTCTTTTTCAATGTTGCGATTAGCGACGCGTGCTTAAAAATAAAAACTAAAAAATCCAACAAACCGAAAAGGCTATCGCGGTCTAGCTAAGCCGCAGTATTTCCTTAATTCTTCGGTATATCCGTTCAGGATGTCAGTACGATAGTATGCAAGTTTAAGTTTAAGTTTGAGCGATAACCATTCTATTCCTTCGAATGTGCTAAAATTTCTTGGAAAAACGCCGTCAGTGTTTCATTCGAAGCTTGGAGGAGATTAAAGTTAACTAATTGGAAGTATTTAGGGTGAAAAGGGTTAAGACGAAACCCTCGTTATTAATTCACTCAACTTCGGATCACCCCAAGGACTAAGGGCTCTTTTCTTAGAGGGTGTTTACCAGCTAATTACCAAAGTGTCATACACACTCTTAACACAACAACCAACCCTTATGATTTCTAGCTTGTAACCCATCATGGTTTTTTATTTTTTTGGATGACTTCGCAAAATTAAAGGAAAATTTTTTAATTTGTGGAGAAAATTCAACTTTAAATCTAAATATAATCTTTTTAGATTTTTAATTTATAAGAAAAAATTTTCAACCAAAAATTAATTGAATTTTTAGATAAAAATGCATAAAAAGTTGTAATTATTATAAAAATTTTTTTGTTAACTTTATTAATTTTTTTTAAATAGTAAATTCTGTAATTGAGCAACAACTGATCACCAAAATGTGTAATTTTTTATACAGCTAAGTCTGAGAGCGATTGCAGCGCCGCCTCAAAGAAAGGTGGTTATCCATAATTTATAGCTAAATTTGTCATTAAAGACAAATTTGGGAACTCGGGAAATAAAGGATAAAGGGGGAAGGGGAGACCTTACTCAGTAGGAATTTTTCGGTAACCGAAAAAATAATTCAGACAGCCCAGACCGGGACTCGAACCCGGATCGTTTGGTTACGCGCCAAAGGCTCTACCAGTTAAGCTATCCGAGACACAATAGTACTAAAACTTGGAGAAATTTTTACTAAAAAGCCGGTTAATTTTTTAGCAGTTTAACATTTTATTTTACTGTAATTTTTAATATTAAATAAAAAATAATTATTCATCTTAATTTTTCACGTTTATTATTTTTAACCTTAATACCACCCTAAAAATCAATAGTACTGATATTTTTACACTGTCGTGAATAATTATTAAGAAATTTAGGATTTAAATGTCCCACTGTCATTTTCACGGTGATTTTTAAAGAAAATTATTACGAAATAAATTCAGAATATTTACGGCAATAAAATAGAAAAATTACGGTATATTAACAGCATTTAAACCGTAAATGTAACGCATATTTACTGTATATCTGCGGCACTATTGCAGCAAAAAACCGGAAAAGAAGATCCCTACTTTCTATTACCGGCAAAATATCAAAAATATGCTGCTTTACTACTATTTTTTAATAGCTTAAAATTTTTCTTTATAATACTATAAATAATCATGAATAATTTTTAAGAGGTTAATAAATTAATTTCTCTGTTGTTATTATTATTATTGTCATGTTTTTTAGTCCAAACCGGGATTCGAACCCGGATCATTTAGTTACGCGCCGAAGGCTCTACCAGTTGAGCTATCAGAGACACTATCCGTAACTATTTACTCAGTCACCTAATAAGACTCACCGAGTAATAAACACAACCGTCCATCTTATGGTAGAAAGCATTATATCTTTAATTATATCAGTATAATCGCGGCAAAATTGCAGTATATCTTTGATATTTTTACCGTAGAAATATGATTTTATTATTGTTAAATCATAGTAATATTATAGTAAATACATCTATTTTTTACGGTAAAAGTTCTAGAGTTTTACGGTAATTTTATCGTATTATTTCTGAACTTTGCAGCAAAAGTACGGTAGAAATGCTGTATAACTATAGTAAAAAAAACTGGCCAAAATGACCACAGAAAGACCGTATTATTTCAGAATTATAACGGTAAATTTATGGTAAGCGCATTAATACCGAAAATTTACGGTATTTCAAAAACCGCGAGGGATAAATTTTAATGGTTTTATATTATTAAAAAACTAGATTTTAATAAGATATTTAATGAATGTTTAATTAATTTTGTTTGATTTAATTTATTTTTTTCGGTCATTTCACTTTAAAATATATATAGAATAATAGCTAATAGTAAAAAAAAATTCCGAATGTCATTAAAGTACATTTTTACAAATAATATTTAACTAATTGGATAAAATTAAATTATAATGATAATTGTATATAGTGTTGTTGGAATAAACTGTAATTGAGCAACAACTGATCACCGAAAATATGTGGTAATTTTTATACCGCTAAGTCTGAGAGCGATTGCAGCGCCGCCTCAAAGGAAGGTGGATAATCCCAATACTTGGCAGAAATTTTTACTCAAAAACCAGTTGATTTTTCAGTAGTTTTATTATTATATTTTACAGTGATTTTTAATATTAAATCAAAAATAATTATTAACCTTAAGAATTCTAAATTTTGCTTTTGTCACACAGAAAGAAAAATTTCTTGACTGAAGAACAAAATTCTAAACGGAAAAAAGTAAACTGTAATATTCACTCGGATTCCGGTTAATTTTTATAGTTTTAAACAGTAAAGCGGACATCGGGCTGGCAAAAATATAAATATTACAGAACTTAATGTACACGGAAAAAATCCTATGAAAAATTACTATAGTAACATTGTAATCAGGACTAGACTTTCAGTACCTCGATTTTACGATGCTGCCGTCTACAGAATACAATTTGAATTATTGAAAATTACGATGTTATTTAGTAAATTTTTATTCCGTAAGAGCAAGTGAATAAGGACGCATACTATATGTTTTAATAAAGAGAGACAGAGTCCTAGTAGTTTGCGACGTCACCACCGAAAGATGACCCAACTACTGTATCGAGGGTCTTATTATGTGACTGAACAGAAACTTTTAGATATTCCCCTCCGATAGCGTGAGGGGTAAACCTTGGACTTGAGGCGGAGAGGGACACCGGGTTCGATTCCTGGAGGATACAGAATTATTTTTTCGGTGACCTAAACTTCTTTTAATTTGAGTGATAGAAATTTACGATGTTGCATCGTATAAATTACGATGTTTGAGTTCTGGTCCGGCACTGCAATGTCCTATACTAAAAAGTATGATATTTTCATTGTAATTTTTTGTACAATTTTCTTTCCGTGTAGAAAGTATAAAAGCCACAATTTATAATTTAATATCCAAAATAAGTGATTAGTAGCCGTCACTATAGTAAATAACGACTCTTTAATCTTAAAAAAATTACAGTTTTTAAACAGTAAAATTGCCATTTAAATATATAGTTCACATTATGAGGAGAAGGGGAACTTAGATGAAAGAAAGAAGGAGGTCTCACTCTGAGAGGAATTTAACATTTGAAACAGTAGAAATTATACTTTTAAAATATACATTTTACCAGTCCAAGCAAGTCAATAATTACAGTTTGATTTTTAGCGTTGCGTTTAAAATTTACCATTTTACTTTATAATTATTGACGTTGCTTGTATTAGAAATTGCTAACTTTATTTTATACTTTTACTTATCATAAGATCATTTTTAGGTACCAAATGATAAATATCAAAGTCTGAATTGTTAATTATTATACTCAAACTTTTTAGACATTTACATATCGAATATTACTGTTTGAAATAGTATTTTCTTCCATGTAAAAAGTAAATTGTAACGTTTAAATGGTAAATATTATAAAGTGAATAGTAAAATCACGATTTTACTGTTTGAAATGGTAATTTTAGCAGTTGATCATTACTTATTATAAATCGACTGTTATTTTTAACAGTTTACTTTTCGTGTAATATTCACTCAGATTCCGGTTAATTTTTATAGTTTGAAACAGTAAAGCGGACATCGGGGTGGCAAAAATATAAATATTACAGAACTTAATGTAGAAAGTATAAAAGCCACAATTTATAATTTAATATCCAAAATAAGTGATTAGTAGCCGTCACTATAGTAAATAACGACTCTTTAATCTTAAAAAATTACAGTTTTAAACAGTAAAAATTTCCATTTAAATATATAGTTCACATTATGAGGAGAAGAGGAACTCAGATGAAAGAGAAGGAGGTCTCACTCTGGGAGAATTTAACATTTGAAACAGTAAAAATTATACTTTTAAAATATACATTCTACCAGTCGAAGCAAGTCAATAATTACAGTGTGATTTTTAGCGTTGCGTTTAAAATTTACCATTTTACTTTATAAATATTGACGTTGCTAGTATTAGAAATTTACTAACTTTTATTTTATACTTTTTACTTATCATAAGATCATTTTTAAGTACCAAATGATAAATATCAAAGTCTGAATTGTTAGTATTATATTTTAACGTTTTAGACATTTAAATAGCGAATATTACTGTTTGAAATAGTATTTTCTTCCATGTAAAGATTAGATTGTAACGTTTAAATGGTAAATATTATAAAGTGAATAGTAAAATCACGATTTTACTGTTTGAAATGGTAATTTTTAGCAGTTGATCATTACTTATGATAAATCGACTGTTATTTATTACAGTTTACTTTTCGTGTAATATTCACTCAGTTCCGGTTAATTTTTATAGTTTCAAACAGTAAAGCGGACATCGGGGTGGCAAAAATATAAATATTACAGAACTTAATGTAGAAAGTATAAAAGTCACAATTTATAATTTAATATCCAAAATAAGTGATTAGTAGCCGTCACTATAGTAAATAACGACTCTTTCATCTTAAAAATTACAGTTTTAAACAGTAAAAATTGCCATTTAAATATATAGTTCACATTATGAGGAGAAAGGGGAACTTAGATGAAAGAGAAGGAGTTCTCACTCTGAGAGAATTTAACATTTGAAACAGTAAAATTATACTTTTAAAATATACATTTTACCAGTCCAAGCAAGTCAATAATTACAGTTTGATTTTTAGCGTTGCGTTTAAAATTTACCATTTTACTTTGTAAATATTGACGTTGCTAGTATTAGAAATTTACTAACTTTATTTTTGTAACGGGTAAAATTCGTGATAAAGGGATTTTAACCCTTTTATTATCTAAACAGTTAAATTAAACCGAGTCTAGTTTTCATGATCTGAAAGTCCTCGAATAGACCGTACTAGACAATATCAATAAAATCCCCGGCTCGAATTTAGAGCTCGCCGATGTCCAGGGTCAACAGGGGATTGTCCGAATAAATCAAGAACTAAACGTAATAGAAGAAACAATAGAAGTCTTTTATTTAGTAACAATAATTAAACATTGTGGTGAAAAGAACACCCTCCTATCACCTTTACAAAATGGTAGTCACACTCATTCGTCCAAAACCGCGCTTTCCGGTATTTTCTGTTTTACCGACTGATGGTAAAACAGGAATCTGCTACCGACTTTTAGTTTGATCGTTTTCTGTTTTACCGACTGATGGTAAAACAGGAATCTGCTTACCGACTTTTAGTATGATCGTTTTCTGTTTTACCGACCGTCTGGGAGTTTCCAAAATTCGCGTTATTCAGTTCGCGGCACTGGTGGGTCAGTTTCCTACTCGGGATTCCCCGGAGAAACGAGAGGATAGTCTCCAGCTCCCTTCTCCCGCGGTGCTGCCCCCAGGTCCCCGAAGTCGAGGTATCTAGCCGACTTCCTCGACCTCCTAATCGCCGTTCCCAAAGATCGAGAGGATAGCCTCCAGCTCGATCCCTCCCTACTCGACTATGATCACCTGCCGCACCCTGACAGAAGGTCGGAGTACGAGGGGAGTCCGTTGTACCCCTAAGAGATGAGCTCCACTTACCTTGGTACAGTCGTACTCTGGGTAACTTGAGGTCCTTAGCGTTTCCCTTCTGGATAGCCTCCACAGGGAAAATCGTCTCAGTGGTACTCGACGATTCTTCCGCGATAAATTTGGGACTTTATCATTTTTCCAAAAAGTCACTTGCAACGAAACGGAAGGATCGTTTTAGACACCTATCGCCAGGTTTGGAAGCTCGATAAACGTCAATTAATTCTAAGTTTTTAATTTTCACTTTGAAAATTAAATATCAAAAACATTTAATCAATTCAACAGATTACTTAAATTTTCAACAGAATACATTTCCATACAAATTTTTGCCCGGGACTTAGAATAATTTTGGGCGTTCTTACAGCTATTCTACGGCGCACTAAAATAATTTACACAGCGTTCTCCAGGCCAATTCTTATGATTTTGGATTCTCAAAAATTCGAGCCTATCGGGCGGACATTTAGCGCATACCAAAATTAAACATAAATAATCATTGCCAACAATAATTATAATAAACAATCCTCGTTGTGCCCAAAAAAAACGAAACGCCCGAGGCAAAATAATTTTCCCTCATCGGATTTTATCGGCAAAATTCCGAATTCCGTATCAGTTTATACCAATATATGGTCTTTAATTAAACAATTAAAAAAAATGACAAAAGATATAAATAAACAATAAAATTTCGGCTCTTTAATGCCCTCTCGTGCCGGCTTAGCCGGCAGAATATACCCAATTCGCCGGGTGCGTCACACAAATAACAAAAATAATAAAACATACTTTAAACAAAATTAACTAACGAAACACATTAAATAATACATATAATAATTAACTAAAATCTGGATATAGTGTTGGGTTCCTGGGGTCGCCACGACGGTATCTATGTTGCACCCCTCTTTCCTGGCAAAGAAAAGAGGTGAGTTTACTTGCCTCTTTTCGTCAATTCTTCTACCAGATCAAGGGCCGTTTTACCCAGCGGTTTAATCCGGGGTTCCGTACGGTTCCGATACTGCGTCACTTTGAAAAGACGCAGTGCGGTATCGTAAGCCGTGAAAGTTGCCCTCCTCGTGCCTTGTCTACGCCGGATATTGTCGAGCGGCGTCAGCGCGGCGAGCACCCGTTCCAGTGCGGTCTGGGGGTGTTTTGGAGGCGCAAACAGGTCGCCTGGTAGTGCCTCGAACTGCTCCGGGTACTCCGCCAGTAACGGGGCGTCGTCGTAGGTCAGCCAGGCTGCAGTACTTTCAGTGTTCTTGACGACCTGTGGCGGCTTCGGCGGTGGCTCAGCTGGAACGACGCTCCTCTTAGAACTGAAATTTTGTGGCCCCGGGATGGAGACGTTCTCGCTGGTCACTGGTCGCCTGGCCAGTCCCACCAGGCATGGTGGGGCTGGTCTGATGACGAGTCGTCTGCGTCGTGCAGGGTACGACGGCTTCAGGAGCGCTGGGGGTTTCCCTGTGCTCGTGGTTGTCGTCGGTCGAGTCGTGGGCCGTACGAACCCTGGATTGGCCGGGTCATACGGTTCGTGCGCCCCGAGCATCAGTATGCTGGCGTCGATGGCGCGGTCCTCGACAATTTGGATAGCCGGTTTCCTTGCCGGTATTCCGATGCTCGGACATCGGACGTCAGGTAGTGGTGTGATTTCGAGGCGGGCTGGTCGGTTCAGCATTTCCTCCATAAGTCTGATCTCCTCCTCCATGGTGAGCTCATTGGCCATCTGTAACAACATAAGAACAAAAAAAAAAAACGCCGCCGTCAGCTCTCACACTCGTACAAACAGAAACTTAACCTAGTATCGTCATGCCCGTCTCATTCAGGTGATAGGAAGGGTGTGAACTCGGTTACTTCCGGGGAGTGTCCCCATTTCTACTTCAATCGGGTCAGCAAAAGATACCTTTGCCTTACTGGACATGGCGCGCGTGATTCGGCGGTTTTCGTCATATTCGGGGTCTTCGTCGGGTTCGTGTTTCGCGTTGTCGCCATTTTCTGGCTCGGATTCGGGCTCTCCCGACGTCAGATTGCCCTCATGAAAGGGTTTCAGGTCTTTTAAATGCGCGGTGAGGGTCCGGCCCTCTTTTGTGATTTCGTATACCGAGGGTCCCACGACTCTACTCACGGTAAATCCGGTCGAGTACTTTTCTGCGAGTTTCGCCGAGAAATTGTCGATTGCCGAGGACAGATGGCGTTCTCGTTTGCACACTAGATCTCCGACGGCGGGTTGCCAATTTCCGCGCCTTTTATTGTAGTATTTGGCCTGCTTCCCGTAGCTCTGGGCCAAATTAACCTTTACCAAGTCAAGTGTGTCGGCTAGGGTTTGGGCTGATCGTTGCGGGTCATGAACGTCTCCCTTCCCTTGGTCAGCTTGAGTTCGTTGGGATACAGGAGGGTGCATTTCGCGGCCGTAATTGAGATATGCAGGCGAGAATTCCGGTCGCATCGTGTTTCGCGGTGTTGTAGGCGAACGCGAACTCGGGTACTGTTTGTCCCAGTTTCGTTGGTTCGATCCGACGAACTGGGCGATCATGGTCCCCTATCACCCGATTAGTGCGTTCGACGGGGTTGCACTGAGGTGAATAGGGCGGCGTTCGTATATGTTGTATCCCGTATTGCTTGGTAGGGTGGCAAACTCCTTGCTGACAAAAGGTGTGCCATTGTCCGTGATTATGGTGTCTACCCTCCCGAATCGCAATAGGATTCGTTCCCTGAACGCATTCGTGATTGCCGCGGCCGTTTGTTGGCGTAGAGGCTGAATCTCTACCCATTTAGTAAACTTATCCTGGAATACCACGAGGTATGACATTCCCCGAAGCGGATCGTGGCTTAGGTCCGATGACATCGGTGGCTACCACGGCCCAAGGTCGTAGGGCAGGGATGGTACCCATCGGGGCCGACGGGGGTTGCTGGGTGGCTTTGAATGCCTGGCAGTTCTTGCATCGTCGAACATATTCCGTGATGTCTGCCCGCATGCGGGGCCAATAATAATGTCGGGAGATTCGAGCGATCGTTTTGCGATTCCTCCGTGCCCGGCTGTCGATGTGTCGTGGTTTTCGTTGAGAATATGTCTAGTGCCGGCTGCTGGGATACAAAGCTTCCAGACGTCGCCTCGGTCGGCGTAGTCTAAACTGTGGTATCGGTGGCGGTACAGCAGCCCTTGCTTTAGACAGTATTCTGGGTATCTCTGGGGGTCGTTCTCCACCCCTTTCAATATTCGATCGTACCAGGCGTCGCCCCAGTCCAAAAGCATCAAAAACAAGAGTGGCCACCTCGTCTGGGGATCTCTCGTTTATTCCGTCGCTCGGGTGCAAGCGAGATAGTGCGTCAGCGACTTTATTCCATTTTCCCCCGGCGGTAGACTACATCGAAATCGAACTGCTGCAAGGCTAAATTCCACCTCGCGACGCGGCCGCTGGGACTTTCCATCGTTCGCAGCCATTTCAACGACTGGTGGTCCGTAATTACCGTAAACTCGTAGCCTTCGAGATAGGGTCTTAGCTTCTGGATCGCCCAGACGACCGCCAAGCACTCCCTTCTCGGTCACGGTATAGTTGCGCTCGGCTTTTGTTTAGCGTGCGGCTGGTGTATGCTATTACCCGTTCCTGAGTATCCTGCTCCTGCGTAAGCACGGCACCAATGCCTATGTCGCTGGCGTCCGCTTGTAGGCCAAACCGCTTCGAGAAGTCGGGTGCTGCCAGCACTGGCGCCGTTTTAAGCTGTCTTTGAGCTTCTCGAACGCGCATTGTTCCGTTTCGCCCCACCTCCAGCGTTTTCTTTTCTGGAGAAGCGACGTCAGGGGGTTTGGTCAGTTCCGCACAGAAGGGAAGGAATCTTCGATACCATGATATCATCCCCAGGAATCTGCGCAGCCCTTTCGGGTCTCGTGGTGGTTCGATCTCGGTGATCGCTCGTACTTTTTCGGGGTCCGTCCGGATGCCGTCCTCGTCAATCACGTGTCCCAGATATGTCGTACTCCTTTCTAGGAAACGACTTTTCTCGTGGTTAATTTTTAGGTTCGCGGCACGTAAACGTTCCATCACTTTGCTCAGGATCTCCATATGTTGGTCGAGCGTTTCACTGATGACGATTATATCGTCCAGGTATACGACCACGTGGGGTTCCAGATCCGCGCCTACTACATCGTACATCGCGCGCTGAAACGTTGCGGGGGCTGAATGCAGCCCGAAAGGCATTACCTTGAACTGGAACAGGCCTCGACCCGGGATCGTGAAAGCGGTGATTGGTTTGCTACTGACTTCAAGAGGGATCTGCCAGTAGCCGCTCTTCAGATCGATGGTACTAATGTACTTGGCTCGCCGGAGTTTGTCCAGTGATGCGTTGACGTGAGGGATCGGAAATGCGTCCTTCTCGGAGACCTCATTTACTCTACGAAAATCCACGCAGAACCGATATTTACGGGATTTCTTTTGGATCAGGACCACCGGCGAATTCCACGGGCTGTTGGAGGGTTCGATGACTCCCTCCTTGAGCATTTGATCGACTTCGTGGTTCATGATCTCCTGCATCCTCGGGTTCTTTGGGAAGTACCGTGTTTTGATCGGTTCGGTGCCGGGTTTTATCTTGATTCGGTGCGACGCGCACCGTGCGGGTCCTTTAATCCCCTCGTCTATTCGTAACCACCCTTTTATTTCGTGCTGCGCGGTCTCGAGATCGTAGGTTAGTTCTACTGCGTCAAAAGCCTCGAGTTCTCGGATCAGTCGGTAGCCTAATGTACCAAGATTGTCCATGCCCAGGAGCATGTCACTGGCGTAGGCAGGAACGACATGGAAGAAGGGTAGGGTGTAGGGCCGGTCCTCGACCAGAACGCGGACCCAGGCTTTTCCCATGGTTTTGTATCACATGGTTCCCCTAAGGTAGTCCCTTTTGTCTGGGCCGGATTGAATTCGACGTGAAGTCGCTCGCGACGGATCAAATCCCAAAGTGCGTTGAGAGATGAGCGATGCGGTGGCCCCGGTGTCCAATAGCGCGTGTATCGTTTCTTTGCCTAATCTAATCTCGGCGAACGGGCGTTTGTCGTGTGGTTTTACTGGGGTTGGCTGGAATTGCCCGGTTTCGGTACTGGCGCGTTTGGTGTCTGGTTGTGTGGTCGTTTCACGGGTTCGTTCCCTGCGCTGGTTGCTTCCCGAGGTGTCGTAGGCCGCTGCGGGAAGCTCACACCAGTCCTGTTGGCATTTCCCTGATCTGGGCAAGGACAATTTCTGTATGTCGTGCCCAACTCGCCACAACGACTACAAAATTTGACCCATGGGTTCGGGCATTGCCAGCAGGCGTGGCCTTTTTCTCGGCATTTCCAGCAATGGGCCCTCCGGTCGTATTCCATGATCTCCAATGGGGGAGGTTCGGGTCGGGTTCGGTGGGTGTCGGGCTACCGCTTTGGTCTCCCTTCGGCCGGGACGTGCTTTCATGCGCAATCAGCTGCTCGTATTCGCCGGTGAGGCGTAGCATTTCCGCGACGTTTGCAAATTCGGTTCGCTTCATGTACCTTCGATACTCCGGTCGCAAGTTTTGGTACAGACGGGTGAGACGGGCCGTCGTGGACATCCTTCCGTGCCTTCGCATCAGGGTTTGCAGTTGAGTGGCGTATTCTGCCGCGGTTTCCGACGTCCCTTGCATTCGATTACGGATCTGCTCTTCTAAATCTAGTTCCAGGCCGGAGGTAGGTAGAACGCCTTCAGGTCGTTGCTGAAGTCCTTCAAGAAGCCCAGTTCTGCTTGTTGTTTCGGTACCAAAAGCAAGGCTTTTATCGCGGAGGAGCATGGGAATGCAGGGTACCAACTGATCGAGTTCGTAGCCATAGCTTTCCGCTAGCTCTTCCAGTCGTTCCAAGAAATCTTGGACGTCGCGTTCCCCCTTAAAGATGACTCCCCACTTCCGGACCATATCCCTGCGTCGTAGTTCGTCAGCGTCGGTTTGCGGGGTGACGTCGGTCACCGATCGACGTGCTGGCGGGGTGGGTTGCTGGAGACGAGGACCCGGTGTGGAGGCGGGATTGCGCGTTGGAGTGGCTCCCTGGTCCGGGTCCACATGGTCGGGTCGCGGTCTTGCCTCGACGGGTCGTCTCGCGGGTTGTTCGCGTTCTCGTGCGATTTGGGCGCGGATTTCGCGCCTAAAACGTTCCACAATTGTCGTTCCGCCCTCTCTTTCTCCGCGCGCTCGTTTTCGCGTCGCTCTCGCTCTTGTTCCTCTTGCTCTCGTTCATTCCTCTCACGTTCTGCCTCGTCATTTTCGACTTTCGCTCGTTCCCTCAACTCGCGCTCGATTCGCTCTCGTACTTCGTTCTCGATCCGCTCTCGTACTTCGTTCTCGATCCGCTCTCGTACATCGTTCTCGATCCGCTCTCGTACATCCCTCTCGCGTTCTTCGGCTTCAATTTCGGCTCTTATCTGTTCCTCCTGGAGCCGGTTCTCATCTTCGGCTTCCTCGGTTTCTTCTTCATCCGGATGGTTGGTGTCCTGCTTCACCCTCGTCACCTTTATCAAGGGTATAACCCTCGGGGTCCTCGAGGCCGTCGAGTTCGATTTCTGATCGTTCGAGATCAACTAAGAGTTTATCGTAGCGCCCGCACGGCCTCCGTTAGCCGTTTTCGTTTGATTCAGTGCAGTTCGCAGGAGAAACCGTAGCTCGGCTAACTTTGCATCCGGTTCGAAGGTTACTCGGTACTTTGCGAGTTCTTCCTTAACCTCTTCCTTGCGCAGGGACCATAGCCACGATCGCGATCCCGATTCCGCCATTGTTCTAATTCTTTTGTTTTGTCAATTCTAAAAAATCTACTATTAGTTTTACCCGCTACTCCACGATAATTACGTCACGTCACGTCGAGTCACGTCCCTGTTCGAGCGCCAAAAATTTGTAACGGGTAAAATTCGTGATAAAAGGGATTTTAACCCCTTTTATTATCTAAACAGTTAAATTAAACCGAGTCTAGTTTTCATGATCTGAAAGTCCTCGAATAGACCGTACTAGACAATATCAATAAAATCCCCGGCTCGAATTTAGAGCTCGCCGATGTCCAGGGTCAACAGGGGATTGTCCGAATAAATCAGAACTAAACGTAATAGAAGAAACAATAGAAGTCTTTTATTTAGTAACAATAATTAAACATTGTGGTGAAAAGAACACCCTCCTATCACCTTTACAAAATGGTAGTCACACTCATTCGTCCAAAACCGCGCTTTCCGGTATTTTTCTGTTTTACCGACTGATGGTAAAACAGGAATCTGCTACCGACTTTTAGTTTGATCGTTTTCTGTTTTACCGACTGATGGTAAAACAGGAATCTGCTACCGACTTTTAGTATGATCGTTTTCTGTTTTACCGACCGTCTGGGAGTTTCCAAAATTCGCGTTATTCAGTTCGCGGCACTAGTGGGTCAGTTTCCTACTCGGGATTCCCCGGAGAAACGAGAGGATAGTCTCCAGCTCCCTTCTCCCGCGGTGCTGCCCCCAGGTCCCCGAAGTCGAGGTATCTAGCCGACTTCCTCGACCTCTAATCGCCGTTCCCAAAGATCGAGAGGATAGCCTCCAGCTCGATCCCTCCTACTCGACTATGATCACCTGCCGCACCCTGACAGAAGGTCGGAGTACGGGGAGTCCGTTGTACCCCTAAGAGATGAGCTCCACTTACCTTGGTACAGTCGTACTCTGGGTAACTTGAGGTCCTTAGCGTTTTCCTTCTGGATAGCCTCCACAGGGAAAATCGTCTCAGTGGTACTCGACGATTCTTCCGCGATAAATTTGGGACTTTATCATTTTTCCAAAAGTCACTTGCAACGAAACGGAAGGATCGTTTTAGACACCTATCGCCAGGTTTGGAAGCTCGATAAACGTCAATTAATTCTAAGTTTTTAATTTTCACTTTGAAAATTAAATATCAAATACATTCAATCAATTCAACAGATTACTTCAATTTTCAACAGAATACGTTTCCATACAAATTTTTGCCGGGACTTAGAATAATTTTGGGCGTTCTTACAGCTATTCTACGGCGCACTAAAATAATTTACACAGCGTTCTCAGGCCAATTCTTATGATTTTGGATTCTCCAAAATTCGAGCCTATCGGGCGGACATTTAGCGCATACCAAAATTAAACATAAATAATCATTACTTAACAATAATTATAATAAACAATCCTCGTTGTGCCCAAAAAACGAAAACGCCCGAGGCAAAAATAATTTTTCCCTCATCGGATTTTATCGGCAAAATTCCGAATTCCGTATCAGTTTATACCAATATATGGTCTTTAATTAAACAATTAAAAAAAATGACAAAAGATATAAATAAACAATAAAATTTCGGCTCTTTAATGCCCTCTCGTGCCAGCTTAGCCGGCAGAATACTCCACAATTCGCCGGGTGCGTCACACAAATAACAAAAATAATAAAACATACTTTAAACAAAATTAACTAACGAAACACATTAAATAATACATATAATAATTAACTAAAATCTGGATATAGTGTTGGGTTCCTGG
>NC_058164.1:25139611-25146263 GCF_020080835.1 Cotesia glomerata
GTATAAGCTCATTATACACGGAAATAAAATTGAAGCGAGTTTTACTAATTTACTATTGTAATTTTACTAAATAAAAGAGTAACAGGTGGGACTATACATCTTATTTAGTAATTTTTTACGATCTACCTTATTGTAAATTTTATCCAACAAATAAAGACAAGCAAGAGTCTTAAAAGTCGAATACTATAGAGCAAATTATACAATATGTGTTTGTGAACTTTACCATTCAACTATTGTAAAAATTCACAGTTGGTTTTTTAAAGAGAAATATTAGGAAGGGAGAGAGATAGAAGGTTGGACTAATTGGTACCTGTACAGTAATCGAAAAAGAAGCCGACATTTTCCACAGATTCGGTAGGAGAGCTCTGGCGCCAAGTTCCCGTTCAAATCCGTTGTAAACGGAGCGCCAGACTACCGACTGTGTTTACTGTAAGCAGAACGGTATTTCGAGGTTGCAAAATTTCATTTAATTATATGGTTCTCCTTTTTCCAAAATAATATATTATAAAAAGTAATTTTATACTTTATTTTACTGATATTAATTAATTATAATCAATTATAACACTTAATTCACTTAAAATTATTAAATTTTATCAGCACAAACTATAGTAAGCCCAGAAATTTCGATCCTGACTTTTTTTCGATGGGGAATATCAGCGCCACAGACTAGATAAAATAAAAATGTGTAGTAATCCTTCCTATAGACACGCAACTACAGTAAAAAGTGATTCATAGCTTGCATCTATGGCCGCCAGGGTGCACTGGAATTACATCTACATAAACTGTAGCTTTAAGGGGATAGTTTGCAGTAAAAAATGCAGTCAACACGAGATTTAAGTTGTTATCAATTGTAAATTTTCATTATAATTACAAAAAATACTAAAATCCGAACAAAAACAGTTTCACTGTAAAAAAGTCGCACCAAGTCCACGTTCATAAGACTATTAGGAAAAAAAATTTTTTTTTTCTTTACAAAAAGATACAAAATAAAAAAATAAAAAAATCCGAGTAACCGATATGATTGTTTATGATTTTCGGAAATTAAAAAAAATTTTTTTGTAAATTTAAAAATTTTAAAAAAATTTTAGAACGTATTTGGTGTGCGTCATTGTGTATTTCAATTTTTTTAAAGTCCTAGTAAATAGATTTTACGAATTTCATTAAAAGTAAAATATTTTGCAACCGCGCACACTAAATACGTTCTAAAATTTTTTTTTTAATTTTTAAATTTACAAAAAAATTTTTTTTAATTTCCGAAAATCATAAACAATCATATCGGTTACTCGGATTTTTTAATTTTTTTATTTTGTATCTTTTTGTAAAGAAAAAAAAAATTTTTTTTCCTAATAGTCTTATGAACGTGGACTTGGTGCGACTTTTTTACAGTGAAACTGTTTTTGTTCGGATCGTGCTATCTGGGAATCGAACCCAGAACTCTGTGTTGGCAGCCAGAGACTCTCCCTCTACGCTATCTGAGGTAAACTAAGACACATATCCTTTAACATTTACATAAACTCGGAGTCTAGCGCTGTGCACGGCCATCACTCACACTAATTGAGAAACATTCCAATTCAACTATTGTAAAATTTGCTATAGTTCTATTGGAAAGATACAGAGGCAGCACTGGAAATTTTCATCTCTTACTTTCTACAATAGTAATATCGTATTTTTCATGAATAAATAGTATTTTTTCTTCTAAAATATTTGAAAATTAATAGTAATCAAAGTATAGTCCAGCTTTACAATAGTTGTATCGTAAATTTTTCCCAGAAATTTTTTCCCGTGTACGCAACTCAAAAGAAGTCCAAAAAGAGACTCAGTTAGATGTCAGAAGAAATTTGACTCCAAACTTATGAGTTCATTAAGAGCTCTTAGTTCTGACCTCGTAAAAAAGAGCTCCTTAAGACGTCACATTAGGACTTCTATAAGAAGTTTTTTAAAAGACTTCATACTGAAATCTTTTTGACTTGGATGCTGACTGGGTTATTAGATAAATGCGGAATAATTAGAGGAACTTTTAAAGATGAAGTTTCATTTGGAACAACCTTGCGTTGGTTGAACAAATTAATGTCGCAGTCCCTGCGACCGGCGTTAGACACCACGTAGAAGCGATCTTCAGCATCCTTGGTGATGATAAGGTCGTCCAGGATCCCGCCCTGGTCGTTGGTGAAGACAGTAAGCGTAGAGCCGCCAGGTTTTAAGTTTTAAGTCTGCAGTGGTTAGACTCTCGGGAACTCTCCAGGAATTTCGGCCCCAGACTATCGTCTGGAGCATATGGCCGACGTCGAACAACGAGGCTTGAGTTCTTGTGTGCTGGTGCGAGACTGCTATCGCTCCTTTGTATTGGACTGGTAGAAGCCATCCGGCAAAGTCCACGATTTTTCCTTAAAATATGATGTACAATTTTTAGAAGAATAATTGTAACACTGATAGAAAAAATTTAGGGAGTAATATATAAAATTTTGGGAGCAAAAATATTGTTTTAATAATTAAAACTATTTATTAAAGTGAAATTAGTTAGTTGGTTATATTAAATAAATATTGTTGATGGTAACAAAGGCCGAGGAATGTTTAAATAAATATTTGTTACCACCAAACAACATTTATTAATAGTTAATAAATATTTATTAGGAGAATTTGTCGGTAGATGGCTGGACACTAGCCAACAGTTATGTCTATAGATTAGTAAGAGCAACAGCGACACCTGTACACATATCAATGTGTGTCGCTGAGCCGCCATATTGTTTGTTTGCGACGTGTCTAATTATATTGTAGGTTAAACGTTAGAGAACATCTCAACCTTTCTACCCCCACTATTTTTCTCATTGTCCAATTTTACAAATGTTCTTTTTGTTAAACTCTGATTTTTGTGATATAAAAATTTAAAAATATAAGCCTAGCTGAAATATATCATTATTAACTATTTAAATATCCCTATTAAATATTTTAAAATGGGTTATTAAATAGTAAGAAATATTTGGTACAAAACAATGTTTAAGATATAATTTCCTATTAAGAAATATTTATTTAATTATTTTCTAATAAATTACTTGTTAATTAATCCTTTATATACTAAAAATTTATCTCAGTTACGTGAAAAAAATTGATATTTAAACTAAAACCCAAAAACCGTGTAATTTATTTGATCAAAAGTGTTGCAAACTTCCAACAGATGGCGCATGATCGCTAAATCTGCTCCTTTGTAGAGAGTTAAGGTCAAGTAACTAAATTTAGGTATAAAAATTTTCCAAAGCCCTTATCTGTCTTTTTTAGATTAATGACTTAATTTTCATCCGTGATACAATAATTGTCATGATTATTTTTTATAAATCACATAAAAATAAAAAATTTCATAAATAAACACTCAAAAAATCAGCAGGAATGTTTAAGAAATAATTTCCTATTAAGAAATATTTATTTAATTATTTTCTAATAAATCACTTGTTAATTAATCTTTTTAAATACTAAAAATTTTGTCAGTTGCGTGAAAAAATTGATATTTAAACTAAAACCCAAAAATCGTGTAATTTATTTGATCAAAAGTGTTGCAAACTTCCAACAGGTGGCGCATGATCGCTAAATCTGCTCCTTTGTAGATAGTTAAGGTCAAATAACTAAATTTAGGTATAAAATTTTTCCAAAGCCCTTATCTGTCTTTTAGATTAATGACTTAATTTTCATCCGTGATACAATAATTATCATTAATATTTTCTATAAATCACATAAAATAAAAAATTTCATAAATAAACCTCAAAAATCAGCAGGAATGTTTAAGAAATAATTTCCTATCAAGAAATATTTATTTAATTATTTTCTAATAAACCACTTGTTAATTAATCTTTTTAAATACTAAAAATTTATCTCAGTTACGTGAAAAAAATTGATATTTAAACTAAAACCCAAAAACCGTGTAATTTATTTGATCAAAAGTGTTGCAAACTTCCAACAGATGGCGCATGATCGCTAAATCTGCTCCTTTGTAGAGAGTTAAGGTCAAATAACTAAATTTAGGTATAAAAATTTTTCTAAAGTCCTTATCCGTCTTTTTTAGATTAATGACTTAATTTTCATCCGTGATACAATAATTGTCATGATTACTTTTTATAAATCACATAAAAATAATAAATTTAATAATTAAACCTCAAAAATCCTTCGATCAGTGTAAAAACTTTTTAAAATTAAACTAACCTTGGTTCTGAACATGAAAATCATATAAGGCAAGTTCTTCTAGCGGTCGATTGTTCTCGCACACTTTTTGAGGTTAAAACTTGTCAGAGGTTACAATTTTCTTACAACGAAACAAAAATGAAGAACGAGAGGAATGTTTGAGATGATTGATGAGGTTAAACATGATCGACTCAGACTGACGTGATGTTGATTAATCAAGAAGAAAGAGCGTCCAATTTGTTAACAAAATCATTCGCTTTCCAAAGTCGTACATTTACTAATACACTTACTTTTGCATATTTATCTCGTGAGTGTTTGAGATAATAAACTGCCAGTGCGATAAACTCGCCTGCGTTTTTTATTATTATCGATTTGTGCAGTGTTTTGATACTCTGAGGTCATATCTGCTTGATTATTTGCAATTGAACAAGAAAAATTAACTTCAATTATTAATCAAGAATAAAATGTTATCTTCTCGATTTAAGATAATTAAAAATTAAATTTTTAATTATTAAAACAATATTTTTAAGTACTAAAAAAATTTTTAATACATGGCAGTACTTACCTTTTAAAATCATACAATTATAAGTCTTATTTCATAAATTTATATTTATTTTTTTTATTTTTTTGGCTGAGAAGCAGAATATCAAATATTGAAAATATTCATTAGCTTACGCCGGGATCGAACCCGGCTCTAATGCTTTATTAAACAAGAGCCGGCTTCAATAGGCTACTACGCACTATAATCATTAAATATTACTAACAACCTTGCAGTCACTATGTGACTGCCGTGACTTAGAACAATCTATATATAGTATATAAGCAGAAATACCACTCACTCATCACGAGATCTCCAGAAACTATTCGCCCGATTGACTTGAAATTTAGCATAGTTACTCCATTCGTGATAGCAGGACGCTCACTAAGAACGGATTTTACGCAAATTCCTAGCCAAAATGAATTTTTCGTCTACCATCACATATGCCCTCCCCTCCTCCCTCTCATTTCTTTCTCCTCCCTCCCGTGCCCTATAATCTTTCCCTTCCCTATATCTCTCTTTTTTTTTGGGAGCGAAATATCATTTTTGACAGCCACTCTAATCTAAGAAACCATCAGTGGCACCCGTAGAATTATCGAACTCAACCCCCCTACAACCACCCACGCTAATCAGTCACATTTTGCCATGGTTACCATTGTCATGGTTACATCGTTGCCATGGTTACCGTTGCTATGGTTACCGTTGCCGTGGTTACCAGTTGCCATGGTTTACCGTTACCATGGTTGCTGCCCGTTACCATGGTTACCGTTATCATGGTTACCGTTGCTATAATAACTGTCAAAATGATTGATTTTTAAGAATTTTATCGATTGACTGTTGGGACGGTAGGAATTCATAATCATACGTTTTTAAGAAAGAATAGCTAAATCATTAATAACTGAAATAACTTATATGTATTGGAATAATCAGAAAAGATGAACTCGATTATATCATGACTCAAATAAAGTATACATAAATATTATCAAGGTGAGATTGTTGAATGTTTATACTGATTTTAATAATTAAAATTAAAATGGTAAATTGTGATGCGATGCGTCTTCTCTAAAAATTTGCAACGACCATCGTTAAATTGTTATAAAAAACGGTCGATTTAAGGTAATTTCACTAATACGTGAGTAATAATAAATATATTTTTTAATACCGCAATTTGTTATGAATTTATTAATAACTAGCTGATACCCGCCCGCTTCGATAGGAATACAATAAATTTTTATGGTGTAACTAGATAGAAAATATAAACAAAATGGTTAATTTCAAAAAAGATAATGAATATAGAATTTTGAATTAAGAGAAAAGAGTGATTGTTTGTGATGACCGAGTGTTAGCCAGTATTAAATATATGAAAAAGTATTTTATTATTAACATTTTTTTAAGGTAAAAAATTATTGACATTTTTTAAGAGTAAAATATGCTATGAAGCGGAAAAGAAATAGGAGTTGTGGATGGTATTACGTGAGTCGTTCCAGCATTCACGTAACAGAATAATGTGGAGGAAGAAGAGATTGAGAAAGAAGTAGGAAGGACGCTTCTTGTAAGAGTTTACAGAATATGCGAAAAAAATTCAGATAAGCTCCGGGCTAGGATTCGAACCCAGAACAGCTTCCCGGTGACAATAGAAGCTGCTCTACCATTTTGACCTGTCAGGATTACAGGCCACTAAATGTTTTGGGATAACATTGTTAATGAATGGAACGCATCTCACTACCAGTACATCGGGTGATGCGGAAATCTGACTCTAATGACAGATTTACTGACTAACTGACCCGATGATTGATTGATTGAAACAATAATAAAATACTTTTCTCATATATTTAATACTCGCTCAACACCGTGTTTATCATAAACAATCACTTTTCTCTAATTCCAAAATTTATATTAATGTATCTTTTGAAATTAATCATTTTGTTTATATTTTTCATCTAGGTT
>NC_058164.1:25146363-25168669 GCF_020080835.1 Cotesia glomerata
TACAATCTAGTCAAAACAATAACAATGCCTCAATAGACACCCAATCCACTGAAACAGTCATTTGGGCGGTCACTAATATCTCAAGCGTACCACTAGGTAGCGTTATTATGAATCCACGCACCAACCAACCGTACACCAATTCAGATGGTACGCTTTATCGCTTTGATCCCGACAATCCTCCGAAGATATTCAGCGATATTGAAGAGATTCGTGAAAGCCCGTCGTCAGAGACCCCAGATAAATTTCCCGAATTACCTGAATCTCCTAGACACAATGTGCCAGTTAATAAGTATAGTTCTAAGAAGCATAAAAACTCTATTAAATCATCACCACCATCATCGGTTAGCAATAACAATGCTGTTAGTAACCGAGTAACTAGTACAGCTACGTCCCCAACTTTACCATACTCAGCTAGTCCTCCACCCGCGGCTCAACCCATTCAAGTTCAAGACTTTAACCAGCCAATTAAATCCCCGCCACCCTGCACTCACGGATCATTGAATCCGCAATACCAAAACTACCCTCAGAATACCGAATTAAATTACAATCCCCCAGTATTTACAAATGCTCAACCCCAGAATATCATCCAACGGCCACCGGACTTGGCTATAAATCAGCAACAGCAGCAACAACCGCCTCCTCCACCGCCACCACCGCCCCCTGACATGGTCTTCGGGCAGAACAATGTCTACGGAAATTACCCAATGATGATGCAAACCACCGTTCATCCCCAATCGGAAGTAACTGATCTCTCCGGTTATTTCATGGGCATGAACGTCTATGAGCAGTCAAGAGCCGGGTCAGAAGCGTCGCAAACCACCCCGACGTTCCCAGCACCTCCACCGCCGCCTCCTCCACCCCTTCCGCCACCCAACGGACACAATGCTCCGAATAACCAAGCTTACTGGCAGCCGCCTAACCAAGGACAGCATCCTCAACAGCATTCTCATCCGCCTAACCAGATAGCCCCCCAGCAAATGTACTTCGTCCCTCCGTCAGGATCTACCTTGGCCTCAAACGACCGCTCTACGATCCAGCACCAAAGATTCCCCTCCAACTACACGTATAACCCCCAAACGATGACCCCACCTAACACGGGACCCAATTATCCAGTCAACGGCTACCCAATCTCCTACAATTCGATGCCAGCTGTCACTCCATCACCCACTGACTACTCCTACCAGAATCCTCTGTCCATGATGCCGACTTACTACTCAGGACAACCTGGAATGCAGCCTCCGATGATGTGGCGAGTCCCCACACCACCAACCACCCCAACGTCCAACCAAATGCCAGGTATTCCGGTGATGTACGTCAACTCAGGCACCTATCCTCCGCCAACGATGGTCACTGCTGGTTCCTACGGTCATCAGTTGTCAGGAACGGCTCCTGCCCCGCCTGGAGCCGTCTACATGACGCCATCTCTCCTCCCCAACCTGCCAAACCTCGTGTTCCGACAGAATGTACCCATGATTCGGGCGTCAACGCCTTCTGGGTCTCAACGGACCAGCAGGTCGCCCACGCCAGGTCACGAGTATCCTACCAACTCACCTAATGGACCCACTGTTAATGGCGTGGCTGGCATTGACAACAGAAACGCACAAGCACAATCGCGTTACCCACTGCCAATGTACCAGGGTCTTCATATTGTGCCAGGTAAATTGATTCATCAAGCCCTAGATCATCCTGATCAAGAATTCTAATGATCTTTTGATACAGGGGACATTAGACTGATGCATCCAGGCATGGCGAACAATCCCCGGCTCCAGTACGCTCCTGGACCATCTCCACCAGTCGTTCAAGGTTGCCCTCGTCCCTTCAGACCTCCATCTTACTCTTCTAACTCTGGATGTCCTACGCCCAACTCTTTCGATGGAAGGAACCAAAAATTCGCAAACAAAGGTACGAATTACTTCCTTTTCGATTCTAAGTTTTGTGCTAATTTGAGGTTTGTTCAGGTCCAAGGTCACCACTTTGCCATCAAACGTCAGGTCCAATGTCTATCAAGTTTCTTCTATGCCTCCAAACCCGCCCAAAGATATGCAAGGTAACTTAACCAGTTTTAAATTGAATTTAAGTCTACTCTAGCTCTAATTTGAATTTCGCGTGCATTTATTCTTTACTGACTGTAGAAATTTTCAAAATAACACTTACTATACTAGAAAATAGCGTTTTGTGGGTTAAAAGAATTGTTTTTAGAGCTAGAAAAGATTTTTTTAACCTTCTAAATAAAATTTAGAAGTCTAATCTAGCTCTGATTTCAATTTTGCGGGTATTTTTTCTTTACTGACTGTAGAAGTTTTCAAAATAACACTTACTATACTTGAAAATGGCGTTTTGTGGGTTAAAAGAGTTGTTTTTAGAGTTAGAAAAGGTTTTTATAACCTTCTAAATAAAATTTAAAAGTCTACTCTAGCTCTGATTTGAATTTCGCGGGCATTTCTTCTTTACCGACTATAGAAATTTTCTAACACTTACTATACATGAAAATGGCGTTTTTTTTGTCAAAAGCGTTTTTTTTAAAGCTAGAGAAGATTTTTAAACCCAAAATATTCTTTTAAATCAATTCAAATGTTTTATTTGTATATTTACAAAGCTAAACCGATGGAAAATATGTCTTAAGGTATAAAATCGGTTTTTAAAATAGAGTAGAGAAAAAAGAGTAATTTTATAAATTTTACGGTTCAATTTTTTAATTATTTCTTTCAGGAACCGTTAAAGTCACAATAAATCGCTAATTCATCGGCAATTGACTAGTTAATTAAAAATCACTTGAGGAATGAAAATATGATTAACAAAATTGCCACCTCTGGTACAAAAGCAAAGAATAATAATTATTATTTTAAACAATGACTACAATGAACATACCGCAAAGTATGAATAACAATAATGATAATATGTATTATTATAATTATTGGAAAGAAAGTAAGGTTAAGTATTGATTAACAAGCAATGAAGTGATTTAAGTAATGGGTGAGAAGTAAGGTAAGGTTTTAAATGAACAATGTAAAAATGTCTTTTTATTTTATTAATAATTAGGTTATTATTTTATTATAATTATTTATAATAATATATCATTTTGTTTGTTTTTTTTTGTTTTTGTTGATTTGATTAATAAAAAATGTTTTTTCGATTTTAATTATTATAAAAAAATTTATAAACCATTAATAAAAACAAATAAATATGGAATTGCACTTACATCCCCAATTACAGTGTAAAAAATAACACGAGAATTATTAATTATAAGCTAAAGCGTTTATTTAAAATTATACTCGATAAAAATTAGCTATTAAATAATTACAGATTATATATTAAATAATATATACGATAAAAAAATATATATATATATAAAAAAAATGATAAATTATTTTAAACGCTATTTTACAGATATATAAACGATAAATTAATTTTTTGAAGGTTTAAAATTATAATTATTTATCTAAAAAATCTTTATAAATTTTTATAATTTCATTTTTTTATTTTTTCAAGGAAGATTTTTTAACAAATTCGATGTTAAAATTTATTTTTAATGTCACTGGATAATTAAAAAAAAAATAATTAGATTTTTAAAGCAATAAAAAAAGAGAAAAAAATTTTTTTCAAGGACGTTCATGCTTTTTATTTTATTTACTTGGAATATTTTTTAGGGATCTATTTTAATTATAATTTTAAATTTAAAAAATCCTGACCGGCCTTAAGGTTGTATGTTAAAAATCTTATTTTTAATCGTTAATAATTTTTTTAAATAATCGATTACAAAATTTATAATTATTTAGGGAGGATCATTAATTTAATTTATTGAAACTAAAAAGTATTAAATAATTTTTAAGGGGGTTAAGTAACAAATAATTTTATTTTATTGTAATAAAATCTATCGGGTGATTTTTAAGATATTTTAATAATGCCTCTAATCGATATAAGTCTATATAAATATTTCTAAAAATTGTCATTGAGCTTGCTAATTTTTACAATAGAAATTTTGTTATTAATCTTTTATTTAATACTCATTAAAAATTATTTTTTGATAAATTTTACGCGCGTGAATGTCGTAAAATTTAGGATAAAATTTGGGTAATTATTTACAAGTTTAATCCATTATTTTTATTTTTATTTTTTTAAACTAAATTTTTATTTGATTTATTTTGAAAAATACAAAAAAAAATAAATAATAAAAAAAAAATGATGACAATTTTGAGAAATTTTACAAAATTTCAGAAAAATTTATAAATTTTTTGAAAAAATGTAATATTCATTTTTTTAATTAATTAAAAAATTAATTAATTTCAAAATTAATTAATTAATTTCAAAATAAATTAATTAATTTCAAAATTAATTCATTAATTTCAAAATAAATTGATTAATTTCAAAATAAATTAATTAATTTCAAAATTAATTCATTAATTTCAAAATTAATTCATTAATTTCAAAATTAATTAATTTCAAAATTAATTCATTAATTTCAAAATAAATTAATTAATTTCAAAATTAATTAATTAATTTCAAAATAAATTAATTAATTTCAAAATTAATTAATTTCAAAATTAATTCATTAATTTCAAAATTAATTCATTAATTTCAAAATTAATTCATTAATTTAAAAATTAATTAATTTCAAAATTAATTCATTAATTTAAAAATTAATTAATTTCAAAATTAATTAATTTATTTTTATTCATTTAATAAAAAATATCAAAAAAAAGATAATTTAAAAATTTTATCTAAAAACATGAAAGCCAAAATTTATTTTCAAGTTTTGACGCCAAAAAAATTCTTCAAAATCTTTATTTTTTTTTTTTTTCACGACATTTTTTATTATAAATGCGCCGTAAAAATAAGTAGGATAAAAAAAACGTTAATTAAAAAAAAAAAAATGTTAATTTAAAAATTCTGATTTAAATAAAAATAAAAATTTTTTTTTTTTTTTTAAATTAAAAAATGTTAATTGTTAATTTAAATATGGCTAAAAATAGAGTTAACCTTACTTGTAAATAATTATCAAAATTTGAATTAATATTTTATTTTTAAATTTACTTGAATTGGCGCGCTGTGCCAAGATGGCGTCGTAAGAACAGCTGTTGCTCTATTTTCACATTTAATTACTAAAAATTTCTTTAAAAATGCAAATAAATAAAGAAAAAAGGCTAAAAAATGAAATTTAATAAAAAATAAATGATATTTTGTAAATTAGGCAATAAAATATAAAATATTCAGTGACATTTAAAATTACTGTGTCAAATTGACACCGCAAATGCTACTACCACTGTTTAAAAATTTAGGTTATATTTTTCCAAACCGAATTAACTTTTTATAATTTACCAAAAAAAAAAAAGGTTGTCAGTGGTGGTAACATAAAAACGACAAATTGTTCCGTCTGACTCACGGATTGGTGTAAACATTGAGGCTCTAAAATTCGAACTGCAATTATATAAAATAATTTTTATAATTACAAAAAAAACAAATAATTAATGAGCTTTAGTGTTTTAAAGTCTGTGATTAAAAATTATTATAAAAAAAAATCTAAAATAAATAAGAAGAATGATTCCATCCAGCTTTGCTTAATAACGGTGATTGTACTTAAGGTTAACGTGTGCCTATCTAGATTTTCGGGGATTCCCATTAGTCTACGATAGAATGAATACTCCTGGGATGCTAATTAAAATAAAAAATTTCATTAATTATACACGATAAATTATTCTTCAAATAAATAATATTAATATCGGAATTTTTTTGTACCTTTGATTTTATTAGCGTAGTTTTAGAATCTAAATATTTTAATTTTAATTATTTATTTTTGATCATTAGAGTCTATCATATCATCATTCATTTACTGTCTAGAAAAACTAATTAAAATAATAAATAGAAACATTTTTTTTCTCAGGAACTAGAATAGTTTTTAAAACAATAATTATTTTTATTTCTTCTTCGTTGTTACTTGTAAAAATATTTGTACATAGAATCCAGTTAACTAATTAATAAAAAATGCTTTTTTTCTTATTGTTAGATTAAATAGAATAGTATATTAATAATTATATTATTATTATTATTATAATTATAAATACATAAATATATTATTATTAATTATTAATTATAGTAGAATCTCGATTATTTTTCTGCCGATGTTTTTTTGTTGCAGAAATATTAACCTAGCTTGTAGAAATATTGAGTTTCTACTGTAATTATATTTAAAATAAGTACTCGTTAAATATATTAAATTTTTTCGATAAAAATATATTTACATTTAATTAAATAAATTATTTAAACTAATACTAAAAATAATTTGTATCTTCTTCTTTATTTTCATTTGTTATATTGGACCAATTTAATACGACAAATAATTTTTTTCAGGTTAGTCGCTTTGCACATTAATAATTATTTAAATATATTTATATTATTGACCATTTAATATTATAAATAAATATAATTATTTATTTATTAATTACTGTTTAAGTTATGACGGCTCCTGAAATTTTTTTAAGAAGAAATAAGTATTACGTCATAGGAAGATTCAATTTTTTGACACTAGATGGCGCCTCACAAGCTTTCTTGTATCTACTTATTTATATTTAAGGTTTATTTATGAAATTTTTTATTTTCATGTGATTTATAGAAAATATTAATGACAATTATTGTATCACGGATGAAAATTAGGTCATTAATCTAAAAAAAGACAGATAAGGGCTTTGGAAAAATTTTTATATCTAAATTTAGTTATTTTTGACCTAAACTATCTACAAAGGAGCAGATTTAGCGATCATGCGCCACCTGTTGGAAGTTTGCAACACTTTTGATCAAATAAATTACACGATTTTTGGGTTTTAGTTTAAATATCAATTTTTTTCACGTAACTGAGAAAAATTTTTAGTATTTAAAAAGATTAATTAACAAATGATTTATTAGAAAATAATTTAATAAATATTTCTTAATAGGAAATTATTTCTTAAACATTCCTGCTGATTTTTGAGGTTTATTTATGAAATTTTTTATTTTTATGTGATTTATGGAAAATATTAATGACAATTATTGTATAACGGATGAAAATTAGTTCATTAACCTAAAAAAAGACAGATAAGGGCTTTAGAAAATTTTTTATACCAAAATTTAGTTATTTGACCTTAACTCTCTACAAAGGAGCAGATTTAGCGATCATGCGCCACCTGTTGGAAGTTTGCAACACTTGATCAAATAAATTACACGATTTTTGGGTTTTAGTTTAAATATCAATTTTTTTCACGTAACTGAGACAAATTTTTAGTATTTAAAAAGATTAATTAACAAATGATTTTTTAGAAAATAATTAAATAAACATTTCTTAATAGGAAATTATTTCTTAAACATTGTTTTGTACCAAATATTTCTTACTATTTAATAAACCATTTTAAAATATTTAATAGGGATATTTAAATAGTTAATAATGATATATTTCAGCTAGGCTTATATTTTTAAATTTTTATATCACAAAAATCAGAGTTTAACAAAAAGAACATTTGTAAAATTGGACAATGAGAAAAATAGTGGGGGTAGAAAGGTTGAGATGTTCTTTAACGTTTAACCTACAATATAATTAGACACGTCGCAAACAAACAATATGGCGGCTCAGCGACACACATTGATATGTGTACAGGTGTCGCTGTTGCTCTTACTAATCTATAGACATAACTGTTGGCTAGTGTCCAGCCATCTACCGACAAATTCTCCTAATAAATATTTATTAACTATTAATAAATGTTGTTTGGTGGTAACAAATATTTATTTAAACATTCCTCGGCCTTTATTACCATCAACAATATTTATTTAATATAACCAACTAACTTATTTCACTTTAATAAATATTTTTAATTATTAAACAATATATTTTTGCTCCCAAATTAAAAAAAAATCAATTATATTACTCCCTAACCTCTTTTATCAGCATAATTAGAATTAAAGGATAATAATAAAACAATTTTTATTAAATATCTTTATTTAGTCGTTTTATTAATTATTTACAAAATAAAATAACGCAGTCAGGAGTGATAAAGGTCCAGAGTGTCATTAAAATCTAAACTCATTAAATTCGTTTTGTAAGTACTTATAAAATACTTAAAAATGCCACTGTGAACCAATGCCACCGTATAACCTCAAAATAAATGAGACAAAACATAACCACGCTGCATTGAGTCTTGTATCTTAAAAATTGAACAAAGAGTAATATTGCACGTTGCGTATTTTTGAGAAAAGACGAGAAAGACCGCTCTTAAAGGGGCCTTTTCACTAAAAAAGCCTCTTTAGCGACTGTTTCTCAATAATTTCTCGTCTGAATAAAAAATTCTGATCATTAGTTAACATAACCTACGTAACTATACCCGCCACCGTAACCCATGACTTTATATTCGTTCTATAGTATCTTAAACTACCAAACGCTCGGTTTAATAATTATTAATTTTGTTTTCGTTAACCTTAATTAACATATAAGCGTTTAAGTTCAGTTTGAGACAGTTCTATGATTTCTTCCACAATAAACATAGCAAAAGTGTCTTTTACTATCAACGAGCAACCATTTGAGCAAGAAATGTATTAACTATAGCGAATTTACGCTAATATACAATTTATTAGCTTATTATAACCTTAACTGCTGTGACTGTAAGCAGTGTTAGTATAAGGCCCGCTGTAAATAGACGAGCCGGTTGTCGAAATGTTTTTGTGTCTTCTCTTAGCGAGTAGAACCAAGATGGCGGCTACCACAGCGATCATGAGAATCAACCCTGCGATAGCAATTCCAATTGCGAAGCTTCTTTGTGATATGCAGATGCTGTCCGCTTCGTCGATAGTCTGCAATAGAATTTTCCATTAATAATAATAATTATTATTATCTTCAAACTGAAAAATTACCCTTTCTCGAAAGACATCATCAGTAAGTTCAGATTTCCCGCCAAGGTCCGAAGCTTCATTAACGTAGAGGCCGCTGTAGACTTCAATGGTCGCCGGAGTACCGTCTAAAGCGACATCTTTGTCGTCTAATCTCCCGGTAGCTCTCTTCCTTCTGCTGATCTCGTTGCAAGATGGCGGCTGTAAGTAGTTTGGTAATTAGCGAACCTTAACCTTATTCCAAATTGGATTAGAGTTTTATTTGGGCAACTTACCGTATCGGAGCATCCGCCGCCATGTTTGGTACACAGTCTTACGTTGCATTGGTAGTAAACGCTGGCAGTGTAAGGAAATTTATGAGCCTGAAAATTGACCTTTGCTTCCGTTTTGTCCTCGCTGTATGTGAATTGTCCCATTATTTCGCCGTCAATAGGACATCTGTAATGTTAAATAGGTTAGGAAAGTGTTTGAGTGTTAACTTCACTTTTTATAGGCTTTCTTTTGGTTTCATGATTCTTGATCCTCTGACAAAATATCCCGGACAAAATATCTTAAATAATTAAATTACCCGAGTTGAAAAAATTAACTTAACTGCTACTAGGAATTTAAATTGTGCGCTTCGCGCGCCTATATTTTTCAGCCAATAAGGAATCGGGGACCATATTTTTGCGATAATTCGATACTTACTTAACTTCAGATAAATTTTTATTTTATCTATTTTAATTTAGAGGATATTGAAACAATTCATTTAAGCTCATCTAAGTTCATTTTTTCGACTCGGGTACCAATGCATAAGGATTTTTTAATTACTTTTTTTCCATTGCATTATTAATTATTATCGTTAAGCAAAATCTATTTAAAATTTTATAGAACAGGTAACAAAATATATTAATAACGGATTTTTGGATAGTATTATTATTAGATAACAACCAAATTTGAATACTTATTACTTATATTTATATGTAAAATGTTAAACCTTGAAAATAAAGATTCTTTATAAAACCAAAAAAAAAACCGTATTGTGCCTTTTTATCATGGATTTTTTGTGATATTTAGTCTCAAGGATATTTTCTCGGGGATATTTTGTCGGAGATATTTTGTCGGGGATATTTAGTTGGAAGATCAAGACGCTTGATCACGTTTTCCTTACCCTTCATCATTGATAAGTCGTTGTTCTCCCCAACCTAGACCGTCTCGGACCATGCAATCCGAAATCTTCAACCCGAACATCTCTTGTTTGTCGATACTGATGACTAAGGTAAGCGGATCTCCAATTTTAACGTTTTCCGCTACGTGATGGCGGGTTGGATCTCCGCTGAATATCTTCATGGTACACCCAGGTATTGGCGCCGTATCCTAGAATCAATTTTCATGATTAGTAATGAAGATGCTGCTGGCGCTGATGATGATGGTGATGATGATGATGATGATGATGATGATGATGATGATGGTGGAAGCAATATTTAGAAACATACCTGCAACGGCAGGGATTGGAGCATCGCAACGCGAGTTTGGTCGTTCGTAACAACTTTGTCTCTCGTCTGATAACGGCACCTAACATGGAAACCTCTTCCTTGATTGGTAACCAGCTTCAAATGCGGTTGAACTACAATTGTGTTGAAGTACTCTATTCCTCCGTCGTCCTAGAACAAAGTTATGGTCGTTAGTAATCTGGTTCTAGGAATAGCACAAGCTATCATTTATCATGGAATGTAATTTAATAAAGAGCTATTGTTAAATGAATCATCAAAAAATGAACTATGTAATTTAGTATATTAGAGCGCAGATATCCTTGGCGAGGTCATTTGGAATAGCTTGAAGAAAGGGTCATTGGCATCTCGAATATTTATTTTCCTTTTAGCTCGCCTTCTTCGTACGCCTTCTTGGTCTTGTTGTGCTTTCAGCTTAACGATCCACTCTTTATTTTATTTATTTTCTATTCTCGGAATATCTCCAGCCTCCAGGATCTGTTGCTAGGTTCGATGCCCGGTCATTTCGATTAATTAAACTTACACCGGAAAACTGAACTTATTTGCACTTCTATTCTAAATTCTAGATTTGATTGAAAGCAACTCATGTGAGAAGAAATTGGTTTATTATTTGCAAATAATTATGGGTATAGTTAGCAGACTGTAGTTTAGAGTCCTTGGAGATTGTAAAGGATACGATGAGTAATCTTCGATATCCTTCGGTTAGAAGGCTCTGATGAGTATCTCATAGAATTATAGTAGAGAAAAGCAACAAGCAACAAGCAACAAGCAACCTCTATAATTTTCACATACTATAGTCAAGGTCTTGGAAGAAACTATACCAGATTCTTTGTCTCTACCGCGGATGCTATTCTGTTCCGAGGCTCTGGTTCGCGTGCGATAAGGCTTTTGACCTTGAGCAATTTCTGCTACACTGCATTATAGCAGGACCGGTTTTAAATAAGTGTTAACTTACTTATTGTGGTATTATATTTTGCACTAAATCGATGAGCTTCCAATGGAAGCTATCTCGGATGTGCTACCCAGAAGTGGATGAAGTGGAAAACTGGTTCTGATGGGACTAATTAACAGTCCAGTTAATTAGCGATATATTCCTTATTACATACCTTCATTAAGCAGGATCGTTTTATTAGAAGTGGTTATTACAAAGTAGCAATGCAATCTTATGCAGTAGTTGGTTAACAGCGTACGGTCACATAACGGTCCAGTTATGGAGCGGCAAGGGAAACGATCTACAAGAGGTTGGCACGTAATGTAAGGACGATAAACGCGCAACCAACGTAACATCACGTAACGGAATATACTTTTGTGAGTATTTTACAAACGCTAATACTTTTGACATTCACCATGTGTACTCAGGTTGTGCCGTTATATTGGGACATCTAGGCCCCGATTCAAGGATTTATGTCTAATTCTTGAAGGAAGGCTTCTTTGGAAATTAGTTAATATCCCGAGTTGAAATTTAAGTCGTAAATTCAACGTATTAAACGTTACAAACGTTCAAATCGTGAAACATCTAAACATTTAAAACATCAGTTTAACGTATTGGACGCAAAAAATATAGATCCGATATTTTCAAAAAAGAATTTAACTGTTTCTTATATATTAAAATTGATGGTTGATTGAAGGTAGCTTAGTATCGAAATAAGTCGAAAATATGGACATTAATTCCTTATTGGTTCAGATTTATGCGCGCAATTTGAATTTCTAGTTTAAAAGAAAATATATGATCAATAGTAAAAAGCGAAAGTTAGAAAGAAACTAACATTTACAAATCCGTAAAAAATAGCTTATGGGCTAAGATTTAGCTAAAAGCTTCTTCCAAAGATTTGATTGGGTTAATTTTTAGTTTCTTGCTTATTTAATTAACAGGAAGTTACTAAATTCAGATTGATTTTTAAGAGTTACATTCTTATCCAATTTCGATGTCTTGGGATCTATAAAAACTATCAGATTAATTGATTTTTATTTGCATTTTGAAAATATTTTGAAGATTTGAGAAGCTCAAATGATTAAATTTAAACCAAAAAACTGAAATTCTCTCCAACCGAATTGAAAATACATTTTTCGGTAGATTCCATAAAATCTAACTGTTGCATTGGCCTTTGTGTCAAAATTTACATAAAATTTCGTCCCTATATTAATTATTAAGTCGAGTAAGGCTTAAAAATGTCATTGATTTGGAAGTTTATATATTCTTCTACAGACAATCAGCTTGAATGAGTTCAAAAATGAGCTAAATTCATCAAATAGTTTAGAAATGGCAGCCATTTGAAAAAATCACGTGTTTGGTGGCTTTACCAGGGAATAACTTTTCATTAAAAAATGATAGATCGTTTTTCTACATTTTATTTTAAAGCTTATTAAATTCTTTTTAATTTAACCTATAATAAATTTACTTTTCAATTATTACAATAAAAATTGAAGAAGTTGAATGTCATTTAAATCAGTTTCAGACAAGCACTTAACGCGGCTTGTAAACACGATTACTCTTACAATTCTTAATGAATCTTTATGAAACTTGGTAGACTTGTGCTGTGCACAATTAGCTTGAATGAGTTCAAAAATGAGCTAAATCCATTGAATAGTTTAGAAATGGCAGCTAATTTGAAATTTTCGATGTAAAAAATCACGTGTTTGGTGACTTTTATAGTAAATAATTTTTAATTCAGAAATGATAACTCGTTTTTCTGCATTTCATTTCAAAGCTTATAAAATTCTCTTTAATTTATCCTATAATAAATTTACTTTTCAACAATTAATTTAAGAAGCTGAATGTCATCTAAATATTGTGATTAAAATCATGGATTATATTAAATCTACCTTTTATTAGATATTACTTATTTTCATTCCTTATTGGTTTGATTTACGTTTACAATACGTTGAATACATTTAATTAACGTTTTTAACGTTCGAAACGTCCAAATGAAGATTTTAACGTCCAATATGTTAAATTTACAATTAAAATTTTAACTTGGATAATATCCAAGTGCCTCAAATTAGGGTGCGTCAAAATTTAATCTCTAAAAGCAACCTTTTAAAATTGAAATTTTAAGTTTCGCTTTTAACAGCAGCTGTATTTGGGCATTTCCTGATATATTTTGGTGTGTCACAATTTATTTGATATTCACAGAGATTTTTAACAGGAGTTTCGTTTGGCCAAATTTTGAAATTTTTAAGTCCCAGAAAAATTGCTTCAACAAAACTCCTGTTAAACAATTATGTAAGCATCAAATAAATCCTGACATATCAAAATATCTCAGGAAATGCCCAAACCTAACTCCTGCTAAATGCGGAACTCAAAATTCCAATTTTAAAAGGTTGCTATTTGAGATTAAATTTTGCCGCACCCTATTGAAGAGATTATATTGATGAAAAGGAAGCAAGATGTTGGAAATTCTTACCAATTCCGTTGGCATAGTATTGCAAGACCTAAGAGGCAGCCGATATGTAATTGGCGCTGGTTGGCTCTTGTATTCCTGCAAACAGGAGCTATTTTTGGATAATCCTCTAGGATAGACCAATCCATGGAAATCAGTGTTCCCTTCCGTGGAAATGTGGACGATTATCGACTCGCTGGCACATTCGATCCTGACAGTACTTGCTACTGCAACAGTCGCTGAAATCAACAAAGTACAATTAGCAACACAGTGGATGAAGAATGAACTTCACATGAATCTTGTGTCTTCCCACGCGAAGGTAAATTTGGTGATTAGTGCTAAGAACAAAGAGTCGTTAAATATTGTCATTGCCGATGAACAATTATGGGAAAGTTGTGAACTTGACTGAGGATATGTTTGTGAAAATATTAAAATTGTTATTGTTATAGGTAAGGATATACTTTTAATGGTAAGGATGCGATAACGGTTTGGATTTAAACCCACCGTTGGATTATAACCTTCAAGCAATTAGCGCTACGCGAAATACCGCAAGGGTATCTAGCTTGACATTGCATTCCTGTGGGTTTATAATCATAACTACCGGCTTCCTGGTAAGCTTTGCATTTATAATATATATACTATACTGCAAGAATAATGTTTGGTAGAGGGACACTTAAAACGGGCAACCAACCTGACTAGTTTGGCCATATAGATGGTTGTAACGCTATTACAAGAAACCAGCTGTTAGTTATAGAGGAATAGTACTTGCTAAGATATAAGAACGTGACGCTAACGCCATCCTTATGAGTTCAACGAACTCTCCGGAGATTACATCAGCGCCTAAAATCGCTTCGCTAATGTACAAGGTTTTTTATTTGACTAACTGCTTTTTTATCTTTAATCTCGGAATTTACTAAGAGGATTCATAGAAAATATTAATGATTACATATTTTGGGTCGAAAATTGTGTTGTTATTTTAGAAATGATTTTTTAGGTTAAATATAATTTTTTGTAGGAAATTTGATTTGTATCTTGTGTTTTTTTCGTATCTTCGATACTTTTTAAGTTAGAGCTCAAAAACAATAATTGAAACAATTTTTTCGGGTACCAATAACCTGTTAAATAATTAATAAAAAAATTAAAACACAGTAAGTTTCCGGGATTAATTAAATAATTAGGTAAAATTGTAATTTTTACATGAAATAGAGATTCCACCAGCCGGTATTTGGTTAAGAATTTAATGCAATTAACGATTTTAAAAAAATTTTATTTTCATTGAATTTGATTGAAAAAATAATAAGCTTTCGATTAAAACAATAAAAAAAGCAGCTTTCCGAATGTATTACGGAGATATTTTAGATTTTTTATAAAAAAATCACTCGGAACTTGCGTTGTTTAAAGTCTTGTATTTGACTTGGCAACACCGCTTGCGCAGTTACTCATGCGCATAAGTAACCGCGGTTTTTTAAATGCTAGAAGATCTTAGTCATTTTAGTTAGACAGTAAACATAAATAAATTTGAAGGTTAGGGACACTCTTTTTGTGTTGTCAAGTGTATACCGGTAATTCAGAGTGCTATATTTTTTATTAGTCAATTAAATGTTAATAATTATTTAATGAGTAAATTTATCGGAAATTTTCTCAACAAATGTTATTAATTAATTTAAAAATTAATTTTAAGATAACAAAAGTATTTCTACGTATTATTTTTTTACAGACATTCTTTATACTAGCAGGGTACTTAGATCTCCTTAAAGTTTGAAATTCCCGCCAAAATTCAAAAGTTTTGAATATCCCGCGGTTTAATATCTTCAATGGCGGCTTCAGTTCTAACAGCTGATTTCTCTCTCACCAGTTTTGAGAATTTTCCATCGATTATAATTAACTGGTACGGATTTAAACGATTATATTTTGCAGGTTTATACAATTAAGTAGTATTAATTCAATAAAAAAAGTATTTCTACGTATTATTTTTTTATAGACATTCTTTACACTAGGGTACTTGGATCTCCTTAAAAATGATTTCTGGGATTAAATATCAGAATTATAAAAAATTTATAAAGCTTTCTTATAATTTTTTAATATTTTTGATTTTCAATCCTTCAAATGCCAGATTAGGATAATTTTTTTCTTCTTTTGACATAAATTCAGCTTAGAAAAAAAATTTACCCATAAATTTTAATCCAATTGACATAATTCACCAATAAAAAACAAAACCGGAAAGTAGAACCGTATTTTTAGTAGCTAGTGAATGGAAAGAGTAAGCACGTGCTAGAGATTGGATAATGTTGTGTTGTACGTAGTATGCTGATAGCACTTTGAGAATCCATTGATTCTAGTACGTGCTGACGAGCGGTGAATAATAAAACAAAACAGCAACAAATAACTGATAGTTCCCATAAACATGCATCCGCAGGACATATCTGGACGTGACCAATAGGCCCATTTCCCTGCAATTTTCATTGCGGGTTTTATATCTGGTTAATCGTTTCTCTTATCCTAGACAAGATATCCTGGACAAGAAGAACTATTCCGACAAACCGTTCTGCATTCCGTTATTCTCTTTATCCCTTGGCTGTAGATCGTGGATAGTCTCTAGGATAACAATTGGCCAATCATTCTCCGATCCATAACTGTTCTTGGCAACATACCATAACACGAACGTGGAACAGATATTGTTTGCTCGGTTTTTATTACAATAATTATTTTTCTAACGGTCTTTCTATCACTTAATTATCCTTCGATGTAAGCTATATTATTAAGACAATATGAAAAATTTTGTGGCTAGTGTGTTTAAGTGATAAAATGGGTTTTTATAGTTAAATTTGACCAATAGTCAATTTATGATGATAAGTATTTAGGTTGCATTTAAAGAAGCTCTATCTTTAGATACATAATCAAGAAATGACCTTGTATCTCGTGAACTATTGACATTTTTAAAGATATAAGCTCATCCCGATGATACATTTATCAAGACCTTTCATTTGAATACCCACATGTATTTTTGATATATTTATCATATATACATATATATAATATATATAAATATATAAAATATATGAAAAATTGATGTGGGTACTCAAACGAAAGGTTTCAATGAGTGTAACATCGGGATGAGCTCATATCTTTAAAAACTTCAATATTTAAGAAAATACAGTGCAATTTAACAATATATAAGATACATAATTAAGAAATAATCTTGTATCTTGTGAACTATCGACATTTTTAAAGATATAAGCTCATTCTGATGTTATACTCATCAAAAACTTTCATTTGAGTACCCGTATCAATTTTTCATATATTTGTATATATATATATATATATATAAATATATGAAAAATTGATGTGGGTACTCAAATAAAAGCTCTTGATGAGTATAGCATTAGGATGAGCTTATATTTTTAAAAACGTCAATAATTAAGAAAGTTCAGTGCAATTTAACAATATATAAGATATATAATTAAGAAATGACCTTGTATCTTGTGAACGGTTGACATTTTTTAAGATATAAGCTCATTCTGATGTTATACTCATCAAAACCTTTCATTTGAGTACCCACATCAATTTTTTATATATTTTATATATCTATTTGTATATAATATCTATTTATATATTATATACTATATATATTATATATATGTATATATGAAAAATATATGAAAAATTGATGTGGGTACTCAAATGAAAGTTCTTGATGAGTGTAACATCGGGATGAGCTCATATCTTTAAAAACTTCAATATTTAAGAAAATACAGTTCAATTCAACAATATATAAGATACATAATTAAGAAATGACCTAGTATTTTGTGAACTATGGACATTTTTTAAGATATAAGCTCATTCTGATGTTATACTCATCAAAACCTTTCATTTGAGTACCCACATCAATTTTTCATATATTTATATATATTATATATTTTATATATATGTATATATGAAAAATATATCAAAAATGCATGTAGGTACTCAAATGAAAGCTCTTGATGAGTGTAACATTAGTATGAGCTTATATCTTTAAAAACTTCAATATTTAAGAAAGTACAATGCAATTTAACAATATATGATACATAATTAAGAAATAACCTTGTATCTCGTGAACTATTGACATTTTTAGAGATATAAGCTCATTCTGACATTACTCTTATCAAGACCTTTCATTTGAGTACCCGCATCAATTTTTCATATATTTATAAATATTATATATATGTATATATGAAAAATATATGAAAAATTGATGTGGGTACTCAAATAAAAGCTCTTGATAAGTATAACATAGTGATGAGCTTATATCTTTAAAAATGTCAATAGTTAAAAAAGTACAGTGCAATTTAATAAAATTCATTATTTAATAAAGAAAAATTTTATTTATTTATAGTTCACTAGTCACAGCAGTCACATAGTGACTGCAAAGTAGTTAGTTTAATTTAATTCTCAATCTTTTGAGGCTCAGAATTAAGAATTGAGATATGAGTGTCAGCGTCGTACGCTAGATTAGAGCAATCCTATCTAATAACAGTTATTATCTCTCTAAATCCGAGGTAAGTGCAGACATTTTATAGTAAAAGTAGGTAATAACGATAATTTTGTTATAAAACAGTGTTTATTTTAATTTTTATAGGCCTTGAGACGCTGCTACACTTCGCTGATCTCCACTCCCTTTCAAGCCTTTGTTTTCAGGCATTATCTTTTCACCCTTTTACTTCCATTGGTTTTAATTCAAGGTTACTGCTTTTCAACAAAATTACGTTTTATGGGACGACTGTAAAGGTTTTTTTTAATTTAAGTCATTTGAATCACAAATTACGAACGAAAGAGCATTCATGGCGAACAAAGGAATCAACTATTCTTCCATGGGAAACTAAGGTCCATTAATCTTTGATTTTTACAAATCTAATTGAAATAAAGTGTTTTGAGAATAAAGTTACGTTCTTTTGAGATAACTTTTGAAAAAAAAAATTATTTTTAAGAGTTTTTGGAATTTTTTGACAAAAATTAACTAGTAAGTAAATTTTTGAGCTCTCTAACCTTAAATATTGTGAAAATTTTCAAGGGTTACCTTTAAAATTAACAAAAAAACAAAATATTTTGGTTTGGAAATAATATTCCAGCCTTTAAAATTTTTTGAGAATTTTGATTCATAAGTTTCAAATAATAGAGTAAAGTTTAATTATTTTTCAATAAATATTTCGGACTATAACAAAATTTTGAAAAAAATAAAAAGTATTTTGAATCAATAAAATTATTTTGTTGTTGAAAATTTTGATTAAAAAATTTTAAATATATGAGTAAAATTTATTTGTCAATAGTTCGAGATATTTGTTAAATTGCACACATTATTGCACACATTAAGAGCTTTCATTTGAATACCCACATGTATTTTTGATATATTTATCATATATACATATATATAATATATATAAATATATAAAATATATGAAAAATTGATGTGGGTACTCAAACGAAAGGTTTCAATGAGTGTAACATCGGGATGAGCTTATATTCTCAAAAACATCAATATTCAAGAAAGTACAGAGCAATTTAACAATATATGATACATAATTAAGAAATGACCTTGTATCTCGTGAACTATTGACATTTTTAGAGATATAAGCTCATTCTGACATTACTCTCATCAAGACCTTTCATTTGAGTAGTCACATCAATTTTTCATATATATATATATATATAGCATATATATATATATACTAATATATATATATATATATATATATACATATATATATATATGTATGTGCTAGGTGTCGCAAAACCGACTATTTTTTTTAAGTCTCGAGTGAAAAATGTTAGTTTTGATGTTTTAAGAGCTCTCTCCAAAGACAGCTTAAAAAATTTTTAAGATGTCACTCAAATTTTTTAAAATTCAAAAATCGTCAAAAATCGAATTTTTTTTAAATTTTTTTCTCGTTACGGTATAATTTTATAGATAAAAAAATAAGTTTCTGAAAATTTCAGTTCAAAATTTGAATTTTGAAAAGTCGCTCATAATTTTTTCAATTTATTAGTGCATTAGTTTAGGATTTTTTTCGAGCGACCTTTACTATTCGAATTAAAATTCCATGCATTTTTTTATTTATTACAATAATCGATAAAAATACATCACGAGATGAACTAAAAATGCAAGCACAACATAGAAAATATAATTTTTTTTAATTTAATAATTTTATTTAATCAACTGCTGCGTGGGTTCTGAATCCCAAGCTGGTCTTAGAAACCAGCTTGGTTGAGATTTGACCTTACCGCGTAGGTTAAGATTTTTTCAAACCAAAAGACCCCAACGTACCACTCCCAATGGTTTACAAGTCGGCGATATGACTAATTAAAGAAAAAAAAAAAAAATTATGAGCGACCTTTCAAAATTTAAATTTTGAACTGAAACTTTCAGAAACTTATTTTTTTTTGGTCTATAAAATTATACCGTAACCAGAAAAAAAATTAAAAAAAAAAAAAATTCGATTTTTGAAATTTTAAAAAATTTGGAGTGACCTCTTAAAAATTTTTTTTCGAGCTGTCCTTTGGTGAGGGCTCTTAAAACATCAAAAACTAACATTTTTTCACTCGAGACTCAAAAAAAAAAATAGTCGGTTTTTTTGCGCCACCCTAATATATATGTATATATGAAAAATATATAAAAATGCATGTGGGTACTCAAATGAAAGCTTTTGATGAGTGTAACATCAGGATGAGCTTATATCTTTAAAAATGTCAATAGTTCACCAAAAACAAGGTAATTTCTTAATTATGTATCTAAAAATAGAGCATTTTTAATTTAAAATAATTTTTTTGAATTAAGTTAAATTCGTCAATTAAAAAACGTGAGAATTAACTTCAGTAAAAAATAAACGATCAAAATTTCTCAAGTTGCAATAAAAACAATTGAGAAATAAGTAATAGCAGTGCGTGTAAATAAAATTACGCCACTTTTAAGAATAAAACAAACTTAAGTTAGTAGTTAGTTAAATTTGCATTGTATATTCAAATCTCCTTATCACAAATGTTTGACCAAGTCATTGTTATTGTTACCAAGTTAGAGAGTACAAAGTGAAATCCTCCCTTGGCACTCTGAAGAACCAGGAACAGCTTTCCAGCAAAACCGTGCAGTCTTTCCCTTTAACACTCGAGAGCAATAAGAGATGAGTAAACAAAGCCGAACCGGGAAAGTATCCTCTTTTTTCTCCCGCGCTTCTTTTGTCTCCTTCTTCTTATCTGACCATTTTGTTTTCAGTAATATATATAAACACAAATTTTTTTTCGCCATCTTGTCTGCCGCTCGTTACGCTCCTCGAGTACTTTCTTGGGCGCCTATGATGTTACTTGGATACTTTCCCTCTCTTTTCCACACATGTCGGCAAATGTAAAACATTTTCTTAATATTATAGAAATACATCACATAACTTTCTATCTCTATCTTCTCTAGTTTAAAGGAAGAATCTAGGTCGCACGACTGCGCTCACCTTCGGAGCTCGGCAATGTCTGACAGAAGGTCATCAAGACAAATTCATTAAAAGCTTTAAACTAGTAATAATAAGTGTCGGTAATTAATCATCTTTATATACTCACTTAACTATTAATAACTTGTTACGCGGACGGTAGTTTTATTCTAGTTACTTTTAATTGCCCACATGTTGATAAGCTTGAATATCCAGGGTAGGTTGTGAGCTTAGCACGCTTTTTCTCAGGTATTATCGTTAAAATCTGAAAAAAATTTATCTTATTAAAAAAAACTATATTTTAATCATTAAAAATTTTAAACTTCAAATTTTGGGTTAAATATAAAAAATATGGAAAATTTATGAGACTTATTTTGTAGGAAATTTTAATCTCTACAAAAGATGTATCTTGGGTTTTTTTCATATTTTTAATATTTTTGAAGTTAAACCTCAAAAAATATAATTATAAAAATTGTTTAGGGTTACTGGGTGGCAATAACCTGATGCAAATTTAAAAATGATTTTTTGGTGTAAAAATTCGAGTAAAAATGATGAAATGTTTATTGTCGACAATTTAATTAATCAACATTTTTATAAATTCATCTTATTAATATTTAACCGTTGCCATAGTAACCGTTGCTATGGTAAATGTTGTCATAGTAACCGTTGCTATGGTAACCTTTGCTATGGTAATCGTTACCAAAGCAATGGTTACTATGACAACGGCTACTATAGTAACCGTTGCTATGGTAACCATTGTAATAGTAACCGTTGCTACGGTAATCGTTGCTATGGTAAAATAGTTACCATAGCAACAATTTCTATAATAATGGCTACCATAAAAACCGTTGCTATAATAATAATTGTCATAGTAACCGTTGCTATGGTAACCGTTGCCATAATAACCATTGCTATGGTAACATAGTTACCATAGCAACGATTACTACAACATAGTTACTGTAACATATACATAGTTACCATAGCAACGGTTACTACGACAATGGCTACCATAGTAACCGTTGCTGTGATAACTGTTGTCATAGTAACCGTTGCCATAGTAACCATTGCTATGGTAACATAGTAACCATTGATATGGTGACATAGTTACCATAGCAACGATTACTATAACATAGTTACTATAACG